>NC_083451.1:8399724-8489091 GCF_020745735.1 Hemiscyllium ocellatum
ATTTAGGCACTATGGCCAGGCATGTAGAAACAATTAGGGAATGGTATATATCACGATTCAGGGATGGCAGCTATATTAAAATACTATCGAGCTGCAACTTGACAGGGAATCCAAAGGAAGACAATGTAACAAGCCAGCGGAGCATGCCAGTGAGAGTGGTGGAAGATGATCAATATGGGAATGGGCAATTGGGTACAGTACCAGGCAATTTGTGGTCGCAACATGATACAGATGTGGCGGGGGGAGTGGGTAGGGGGAGAGTGAAATCAGCTGGAACAGTGGAAATAAGGTTGAAAGTAGAAGCTGGGACAGTAGTAAAGTTTATGACGAATGAAGATATCTCATGGGTTGGTATACCGTCGGAAATCAGCCCAGAGAACGAGTCTGCTTTCATTCAGAACGTTGTTAATATGATGCTGCATTCGTTGAAAATCAAGCAGAGGTTTGGATGTGCATATCATCCCCAGTCTCAGGGTATGGTGGAAAGAATACATGGGACATTGACAGCCAAATTAAACAAGATCTGTGGAAGCACCAACCTTAATTGGATTGACGTTCTGCCGCTGGCTTTACAATCTAATACGACGTGAGATGCTCACACCGCTTGAGATGCTCACATGTAGACCTATGCCAGTGCCCAGGTGGAGACGTCCATACAAAGGGCCTAGCTTGGAGCAGTTAAACTCAGACCTTAAGCAATATATGCAGCAGCAACCTGTAATACATGAGACTAACCATACAAAGGAAATACAAAGGAAACTGACAGCTGTCAACGAGGAAGGATCTAGTAATCCCAGGATTGTGTGTACGTGCGGCTATTTCGATGATGCTGAAATGAGTCAAGGAGAGAGAGAACTTTCTTAGTGATTAAGGCATCATCTACCGCCATCCAAGTGGAAGGACGACACATTTGGTATCACCTTAATCATTGTACTCAAGCTCTCTCACCGGCACAAATTAATTCTAACACTGAGGTAAGTGGAATTAAGGCTGAAAAAAATGGACACGGGTCGGGCACACAGGAGGCTAATTTGCCTCCACAGGGTTCTGAACAAGGTACAGGTGAAGTTCTTGGGAATCCTGATTATTCCAGAAATGATCCTTATGGAGATGTCGAGAACAGTCCTCCTGGTAGCAAGGATGGGGAAGACATGGGGGGATACCCCTGATAACCACCTCTCTGATGCCAGGCCTGAATAATCAGACTTGGAGACCATTAACTTAGCAGACCTGGACAGGAAATGCCAGGGTTAGTTTGCTGCCCAAGCATGGGTACGCGCACGTGACAATCACTGGTATCAATGGGCAAACTACACTGGCGTCATAGTGGCTAGACAGGAATGCGTCTTGTGTACTAAGTTAATCCCCTCATACTATGTTGTCCATATGCCCTTTAACTTGAGCATCTGTACTGAATGGTGTTTGCAGCACTCCAACCAACACCTTTAACTGAATGATTCATCATCTTACAAGCAATCCCTTTGCTCCCTTTTGGTGCCTGCTACTTCAGGCCACGACATTCTATCGGTAGGATGACGTGGGCTGGCAGTAACTCCAACGGTGGTGTTCATATAACAGCCCGTGGTTCACCGGTAAGACTGAGGTGAGGCTGCTTTCAGGAAACGGGACGGGTTGAGTTTTGAAAGCTTTAAGTGAAATTGCTCCAAACGACTAGGCTACATCATGGATCTTTGTGGGAATATGATTCAACTGGAGGTGAACACCACATTCGGGGGCTGTTTGCAATTCTTAACGTGTCCCACTGACAGATACTTACTGGCTGAGATCAGAAAGTCGTGTTGCGCATGAAGCTGCCCACTGACTGGAGTGGCAGCTTTGCCGTGTAATGCTCCGACACAAGGTACTTATATCAACACACGCAGCTTGACGCTACATTACAGTCACCGAACTAAGCGACGGTATGTCCCTGATCCGACAATTCAGATTGATAGTATAGGACAGCCAAGAGGTTTTCCTGACGAGTTTAAGGCCCGCAATGAGATTGCCGTGGGCTGGGAATCTCTTATCCCAATGACGGGGATTAGCAAGAATGCTGAATGGACTAATTACATTTATTACAAAAAGCAAAGATTTATCAATTATCCTGATGATGCCGTTGTGGCCTTCGGAGAACAATTGGATGCTACCACTAATGTTTGGGGAACATTACTTTACGTTTATACCTAACAACACTAGCCCTGGGGGATCTTTAACTGAAGCAATGGAAAAACTAAACAATCTAAGAAGGGAGATAAAAATAAAAACAATGCAGTGGTTGTTTATCAGGCTTTTGATTGGCTGAATACTATATTAGGGTCTTGGGGAGCATGGTTTGTCAAGAATGTTTTTACTGTAGGTGCAGTTTTGCTTGTTATTGCCTTCATCTTTTGTTGTGCTCTACCTTTTATTAAGTCCTTTTTAATTCGTGTCACTGCACGGCAACTTATGATCATTTCAGCTACCCGAGGAAAAGCTTACTCCTCTGGTGGAATCCCACTGTTCGATGGTTATGATCTAACAACTGCCACAGTGCAAGGCATATCCACGTGGAGACGTCGATGATACTTCTGAAGAACATGATGCGGGTCCAAGATTGTGAGAGATCTTGAGTCTTTTTTCCTGTTCTGGTTATTGGAGGGCAGGTTTTTGGCCCAAGGGACCTCAGGAATGGAGGAAGAACTCTTTCAGTTTCAGACTCCGAAAATTATTTTGTCCATGTTGGGATCTACATTTCTGGTATTGGGCACAAGAGATGCTAAGTTTATTGTCTTCTTTCCAAGGGTGACAACAGTGGGTCTCAAAGGTGGGAATATGGAAAAGAAAGAACATGAAAGCATGGGAAGGGATAAAGCATGAAGACCACTGGCAACTGTATTCTGTGGAAGGCAGGGGCAGGATGGGATAACTAAAGTGGAACATTCTTACACCAATTAGCAGAGTAAGGTTAAGGCTGAAACGTCATTATGGCAAGATGAGACAACACAAGTAATAAAGCAAGTTTCTCTGTTCAGTGCTATTATGACAGGATTGGGGTATAAATATTTGAGACATGACATTAAAATAGCTAATTAATAGTTAGTAGAGTGAGCTTGAGACAGGAGACTATTGTAACAGATGGAATAGTTAAATATTTATCAAGATAGGTTAGTCTGCAATTGAAGATCACTGTAGCAGAGTTACCAATAAATATCTAACGGTGACATTAGAATAACATTAAGTAGAATGTACAAGTTATGTGATAATGGGAACTAACAGCACTGCTTTATTGTGTACCTAGAGTGAGCTACTTAATTAATGCAGTTGGACATGCTGGTAAGCTAACAGAAAACATGCTTAAAAATATAAAAATTCACGGAACTGAGCTGGGTGGGCTTTCAAGAATCATCTTTCTCGGTGTCACGGGTTTTTGTTTGCAAATTAAAGGCTTACTTCGTGAAGAACTCTGTCCGTCTCCTGGTGGTTCTCCATATTTTTCCACAACAGTGTTCGACAAGATTCCTCTACTGCTAAGCCATAGACTGTGTAGCAAGGTTAGATCATAGTGAATACATTCTACTCAGCCTATCCCCATAGCTCAAACCCTCCAACCCTGGCAGCATCCTTGGAAATCTTTTTCTGAACCCTTTCAAATATTGTTGTCAAACATTTCAATTTCAGAAAGGCGTTTGATAAGATTCTCCACACTTGGCTATCACAGAAAATACGGAAGCATGGGATTGAGGGGTGATCTAGTGGTTTGGATCATTAATTGGCTGTAAGAAGACAGAGGGTGGTGGTTGATGGGAATTGTTACATCCTGGAGTTCAGTTACTCGTGGTGTACTGCAAGGATCTGTTTTGATGCACTGCTGTTGATCAGTTGTATAAATGATGTGGATGAGAGTATAGAAGCCTAGGTTAGTACAGTTGCGGTGGCCATTAATGTTGGTGGAGTTGCAGACAGTGCCAAATGATGTTGTAGGTTACAGTGAGACATAGATAAGCTGCAAGCTGGGCTGAGAGAGATGATAAATGGGGTTGGAGGTTAAGTGTGAGTGAGTGGTGATACTTTGAATGAGAATGCTGCATACTGTGCTAATGGTAAGATTATTGTGGATGAGGAGAGAGATCTCAGTGTCCATGTTAGAGCCCTGAAAGTTTCCATCCAGGTTATAGGGTATTGACATGGCATACGTGTGTTAGCTTTTTTAATAAAGGCATTGAGTTTTGGAGCCATGAGGTCATGTTGCAGCTGTACAAAACTCTAGTGTGGCCACACTTGGAGTACTGCACACAGTTCTGCTCACTGAATTACAGGAAGGATGTGGATGCTTTGGAAATGGTGCAGAGGATATGTACCAGGATGTTGCCTGCTACGGAGGGAAGGTCTTATGAAGAAGGCTGAGGGACTTAATGCAGTTTTCCTTACAGAGAAAAAGGTTAAAAAGTGACTTGACAGAGGCACACAAGATGATCAGAGGAATAGATGGGGCAGACAGTGAGAGCCTTTTTCCTCGGATGGTAAGTGGTAGCAGAAGAGGGCATCGTTTCAACTGAGTGCTGATACATATCGGCCAGATATCAGAGATCGACTTTTTAGTCAGAGAGTAGTAAGGGCATGGAATGCCCTACCTGCATCAGTAGAGGAATCGCCAATTTTAAATCTGCTCGATGCAGTATTCTGGTGCAGAACATTCTCTGCACCTTAATGAGTATTCTACATCACACCTTCTGATATGAAACCCGGTATTCTCCACTGCAGCCAGCTTTCCCCGGATTTCCTGGTGTCGGCTCTGATCTGTATCATTGGCGAACAGTTTACTGAAAACAAAATACCTTTCTCTCCCATAATCGGTCACCTGGTGCCCAGCTGCTCTGCGGAAACTGAAAGAGATAAAGTCAGGGTGTTTGTCAAGGAACAGGGTTTGGGTAAAACATCTTTTTTGCAGTGTCAGTAGGCACAGTTTGAGATGAGTTACTTGGACAATGCCCATCATATTAAAGAAAACGTGAACCCTGCAATTCACATTTCATGGGAAGGTCAATGTTGATTTACTTTGTATCCCTATCACAGTGCTGTAGTAAATTCTGGGATCAGTGAGAGGTTTAAGGAGAAAATCAGGGCAATTGACAGACAGCAGAACAACGTAACTTATTTTTGTACAAATCCTCCTGCAATGAATCAGAGAATGCCACAAGCCTTCTTGATAACTCGCTGTAATTTCATTTTACTTACTTTGACTGATGCAATATTTGATGCTGCATGATACACGGGATGGTTAGAAATAAATAGAGACGGGGAGGGAGAGAAAGAAAGAGAGAGAGAGAATGAGAGAGAGAGCGCGGTCAGTGAGAGAGAGGGACAGCGCTGCACAGTGAGAGTGGGACAGTGCAGGACAGTGAAAGAGAGGCGCAGCACTGGACAGTGAGAGAGAGGGGGTCAGGGATGGACAGTGAGCGACAAGGAGCGTGGGACAGTGAAAAAGAGGGAACGTGGGACAGCGATAAAGGGTGCAGGATACCGAGCAAAAGAGCTCATGGGACAGCAAGCAAGGGAGAGTGCAGGACAGTGAGCGAGAGAGAAAACGGAACAGCGGGACTGAACGCGCGGGAAGATGAGCGAGTAAGAACGTGGGACAGCAAGTGAGAGAAGGGGTCAGTGAGAGAGAGAGAGCGTGACAGAGAGAGACGGGAGAAGAGAGAGGGGGAGACAGCGAGAGAGAGGGGGAGATAGCGAGAGAGTGGGGAAGTCAGCAAGACAGGGGAGACGATGCAAGAAAGAGAGGGAGGGAGGCACGTACAGATAGAGAAACAGTGAAAAAAGTCATAGAGAAGGAGAAAAAGCGGGAGACAGAGCAAGTGCAAGACAGCAAGAGAGAAAAAGAGACAGAAACCGAGACAGAGAGGGATGAACAGCTAGAAAGAGAAGAAGCGACAGCAATAGAGGGAGGGTGGGACATGCAGTGGGAGAGAGAGAAAGAGAGACATCCAGAGAGAAACACACACAGAGAGAGAGAGAGAGAGAGAGAGATACAGCAGGAGAGAAGAACAGACAGGGTGAGTGAGCCAGAGAGAGTAGTGAAAGAAAGAGATAGAGAGAGAGAATGAATGAATGAGTGAGTGAGAGAGAAAATGAGACAGAAAAAGGCACAGAGACAGAGAATGGCAGAGACCGGGACCTGGAGAAAGACAGTCATAGAGGGAAATATAGTGGGGTACAGGGAGCGACATTGAAAGACAGAAAGGTGGGGGAGAGAAAGGGAAAGAGATACAGATAGTGAGAGGTAGATAGAGGTAGCCAGACAGAAAGACACAGTAAAACAGAAAAAGAAAGAGAGATACGCAGAGAGAAAGATAAGCAGAGCGGGAGACAGTAAGAGAGAGACACGAATAGAGACAAAGTCAGAGAAGTTAAAAAAAAGCAGGAAGGATAGAGAAAAAGTGTGTGAGAGAGAGACTGGCAGAGGCAGTGCGAATGTCTGAGAGTCAGTGAGAGAGAGAAAGATAGTTAAGAGAGAGAGAGCATTAGAGACAAAACTCGGAAAGAAAGACAATGAGAGACAGCAAGACAGAAAAAGAGACAGAGAGAGAGAGAGAAAATGAGAGAGAAAAAACACAGAGAACAAGGCAGACGGAGAGACTAAGTGATAATGACAGAGACAGATTGACAGACTGAGTGATATAAAGAGTGAAAGAACGAGAGAGAATCAGCGTGTGGGAGCGAGAGATAGTGAGAATGACCGAGCAACACAGAGAAGAGAGAGAAGTATTGAGGGAGATTGCATCAAATGGAGACAGGCACAGAGAGAGAGAGACAGAAAAGATTCACCAACCTGAACCACCTCTTCTCTGACCTGATTACCGACTCTGCCCTTGAGCCCTCAATTGATGTCACTGTCCCTATTGGCCCACTCCTTCCATTGATTTGGCCGGACACTTACATATTGGAAACAACCATCTCGGCCAGACGAACAACCAACATCCAGCCACCTCTTGCGTCAACAGGGATTGAACGCAACATGCTGAAGATAATTTCGATTGTAGTTGTATATTCCTTTCCTTCTGAAACACTCGATTTCTATAACCTGGTACCTGGTTCCAGACTCCCCGAATGAAATACGTTTATTCATAATCCAAACATTCAATGCAAGTAATCATGTCTATATCAAAAGGCAAGTACTTCATCTGAAGAAATAGTTTTACGCTAATCTCTGCACTAGAGCATAATCTTCCCTCATAAGGTCAACGATACTGTACATTTTACTCAAAGGCACAAGCCAGCTGACATTTGGCAACTGGACAACCTGACAGTAAAGCAATGCCTCCCCACTGCTCCTGATAATGCGACAGTCTGTATAATCTATAGTCTGGTTAGCCTCCATTTAAATCAAAGATTTTAATGATTTCATCATTTGTAACAAATTTCACTTGCAAACATTAACAAAAACCTTAAAAGGTCTTATCATGGAATCCAGGGGAAGGTAAAGCGTGTTGTCAATAAAAGGAAGAGGTGTACAAAGCTGATGGTGGGTGGTGGGGAGCGTTTTCTGGTGCTGTGGTAATGCACTAAATGTATAAAATATATATAAAGCTGACGTTAAACCCCGAGCCTGGAGACCCAGAACAGTTTCTAATTCAGTAAAGGGAGGGACTAACAAAAGAATGATTTGTGAGAGAAAACACCATGAAATTAAACTAGTGAGAGATACAAATGTGTTTAAGACAGATTTCTGCAAGTAATGCAAAATGTGATCAGGAAAGTCAAATATGTGCCCTCGATTGGCAGCAGAAGAAAAGCTGCAATTGGGACAAAGTAAACAACAGAGAAATAAAGATAATATTTTTGGTCTTTTTCTCAGAGGCAAAATTTCACTAAGTTTCTCAACAATACAACAGACTCGATACCCTTGTCAAAATGAGGAGACAGACGAACTGGTCATTCATGAACAGAAGTAGAACATAGAACATACAAAAGTACAGCACAGAACAGGCCCTTCAGCCCACGATGTTGTGCTGAGTATTAATCCTAATCTAAAACAAAATAGCCTAACCTCCGCACCCCTCAATTCACTGCTGTCCATGTGCATGTCCAGCAGTCATTTAAATGTCCCCAATGACTCTGCTTTCACCACCAACGCTGGCAACATATTCCGTGCATTCACAACTCTCTGCATAAAGAACCTACCTCTGACATGTCTTTTACACATTCCACCTAACGCCTTAAAACTACGACCCCTCGTGCCAGTCCATCCGGCATCGGGAATAGTCTCTGGCTCGGGACTCTATCCATGCCTCTCTTGTATACTTCAATTTGCTCACCTCTCTTCCTCCTCCTCTCCAGAGACAAAAATCCAAGCTTCGTCAACCTCTCTTTGGAAGACAAGCCCTCCAGTCCAGTTACCATCCTGGTAAACCTTCTTTGTATCCTCGCCAAAGCCTCCTCTTTCCTATAATAGGCTGACCAGAACTGGACACAATATTCCAAGTGTGGTCTCACCAGGGTTTTGTAGAGCTGCAGCAAAACGTCACGGCTTTTAAAGTCGATTCCCAATAATGAAAACCAAAACACCACATGTTTTCTTAACAACCCTAACCACTTAAGTGGCAACTTTTAGAGATTTACCCCCTTGAACACCCAGATCCCTCTGAACCTCCACAGGACAAGATTTTTTCAGACTCCTTACAGTGTGCAAACAGGCCCTTGGCTCAGCAAGTCCACACCGACTCTCCAAAGAGCAACGCACTCAGACTACGTCCCCTACATTTACCCCTTCAACAAACACTACGGGGAATTTAACATGGCCAATTCACCTAACCTGCACATTTTTGAACTGTGGGAGGAAACCGGAGCACCCGGAGGAAACCCACACAGACATGGGGAGAATGTGCAAACTCCACACAGTCAGTTACTTGAGGTGGGAATTCAACCCAGGTCTCTGGCGCTGTGAGGAATCAATGGTAACCACTGAACGACTGAACCACCTTGCCGCCCATTATTATTCAATAGTTATTATTTCCGATAAATGACTTGCACATCAAAACCAACTGCTCATTATAACATCTTTAATCATAGCTTGTGATGTTACCTTTGCCAGATATCATGTCAATTAGTTTGCAGTTTTTTGCCAAGTGATGCCTGCTATTTCCCATCTGAAGGAACATTCTTGGAATATAAAGAGTTTCACAAAGTTAAAACCAACACATCAATCATTGCACAACCTCCTTATTTTAATGTCTAAAGATGAAATACATCAGGGCCTTGGAATGTGGAAACTCAAAATTTGGTCAGTATTACCCAACTGGTAATGGTAACTATCTTGACTTCCTCTCTCCCTTTCTATTTCTGATCTACAGCTATTTCCCGGATGCTACCTTTACCCCCTCTTCTCTGGATCGACACAAAATGTCTGCTTACTGTTATGACACCGGGAACCGCCCCCCATTCCTCCTCCCCCTCCCCCCGCCGTTTATTTAAACCATCAACACAGACCAGATTTATTCCGTACAGTAATTGTGAAAATTCGAGAGGCCAAGAACTAGTTGAAGTAAAAAGTAACAACTTCATTTCTTCATGTATAATAGAGAATAATTAACTATGAACTACATCTCCTACCTTTACTTTCGTTTCTATTATACTAATCCGATAAAACCCGACGATGATTTACCAAAATGCTAATTTCAAAACCGGACAGCTGTCAAATCCTCAATATGTATCTTCCTCTGGAAATTTTCTTCTCCTGAGGATTTCTGTTTCACAGGTGGATGATAGATAAATGTACCTCTCAGATACCTATCCTGAGGGCAATCTGCATTTGTTGTTGGCTTGGTACTTCTCCCTCACCTGTTCACATTTTCCTGGTCTTATAACCACAAAATGTCAGACTGCGTCATTGGTATTTACTGTTGACAATATACTACTTTCAAACTTGATTGGAGTTTGGTATTTTGGGGTATAATATAAACTGATTGGCCTTAATTCAAATGTATATTTTTGTCTCCAGGCAACCAGCTACACTAGCTATTAGACCAAATATGACATTGTATCTTGTTCAGATCACTTGGAGCTATCAGGCAGTTCTGTTAGCTTTTAAACTTCTGAAAGGTACAGTACACGTTTACACCTTCATAACATGATGTTGTCTGCTTCTCTTCATCCTCCATTCCAGGAGTGCTTTCCATTTGATTAGATTACTTGCAGTGTGGAAACAGGCCCTTCGGCCCAACAAGTCCACACCGACCCGCCAAAGCGCAACCCACCCATACCCCTACATTTACTCCTTACCTAACACTACGGGCAATTTAGCATCGCCAATTCACCTGACACGCACATCTTTGGACGGTGGGAGGAAACCGGACACGCAGACACGGGGAGAGCTTCACACAGTCGGTCGCCTGAGGTGGGAAATAACCCTGGTCTCTGGCGCTGTGAGGCAGCAGTGCTAACCACTGTGCTACCGTGCCGCCCAAAAATTGGTCAACATTAACTTTAGTTAGTCTCTTTCTCAGCCTGTTGAACTATAACCTGGTGATCTATAATTTTTAAATGCAAGTTTAGGCTGCACGGTGGCACAGTGGTTGCCACTGTTGTCTCACAGCGCCAGAGACCCGGGTTCAATTCCCGACTCAGGAGACTGACTGCGTGGAATTTGCACATTCTCCCCGTGTCTGTGTGGATTTGCTCCTGTTGCTCCTACAATCCATAAATAGGCAGGTAGGTGAATTGCTGAAAATGTGTTGCTGGTTAAAGCACAGCAGGTCAGCCAGCATCCAAGGAACAGGAAATTCGACGTTTCGGGCCAGAGCCCTTCATCAGGAATGGCTGATGAAGGTCTCTGGCCCGAAACGTCGAATTTCCTGTTCCTTGGATGCTGCCTGACCTGCTGTGCTTTAACCAGCAACACATTTTCAGCTCAGATCTCCAGCATCTGCGGACTTCACTTTTTACTCGAAGGTTAGGTGAATTGGCCATGGCTAAATTGCACGTAGTGTTAGGTGGAGTGGGATGAGTCTGGATGGGTGCACGTCGGTGTGGACTGGTTAGGCCGAAGGGCCTGTATCCAAAGTGTAAGTAGCGTCATCGAGATGTATAGCATGAAAAGCAGATACTTTGGTCCAACTCGTCCATGCCGACGAGATATCTAAACTTAATCTAGTGCTATTTGCCAGCACTTCGCCCATATCGCTCTAAACCCTTCCTATTCATATATCCATCCAGATGCCTTTTAAATGTTGCAAATATACCAGCCTCCATTTCTTCCTCTGGCAGCTCATTCCACACACACACAAACTCTGCATGAAAAAGTTGCCCCTTACGTCCCTTTTACACTTTCCCCTCTCACCCTAAACCTATGCCCTCGAGTTTTCAACTCACCCAACCCAAAGAACAGACCTTGTCAATTTACCCTTTATATTGTAAACTGCCTTGGACTGTTTGTTATTTTCACAGAAAGTGATGAATAATGGATGAAGCTTTATTGAAATGAAAATGCACTTCCTTAGCCTGTAGGCAAACTGACAACTTTATCAATGCTACTCACCAACAATGCATACTACCTTTTTTCCAGAGTTGTGACTCAAGGACCTTGTGATGGGGGTAGTTGTGATGGTCAGTCATGAAGAGAACATCACCACTGCAGCAGCATACAGGAGAATGTGATTTCCTCCAGTTAATAAAAACATACAAGGTAGGATTTATATGTTGTCTAACCGTCTTTTTATGTTCTTTCTTCACACTTAAGCAACGATTTATAATTATTTAGTATATATTCTGGCCAATAAGCTGGCCACACCGGTCATATGATAATGGGCGCAGCATCAAGCTGAGGAACCCCATTAGTCACAGGCCTCTAGTCCAACAAGTATCCTTCTACTATGACACTCTGCTTCCTGCCATCAAGCCAATTTGTTTTCTAATTTGCCAGCCTGCCCTGATTCCATATGATCTAACATTCCAGAGCATTCTATTATGTGGAACCTTATCAAAGGCATTACTGAAATCCATGTAGAATATATCTACTGCCCTGCCCTCCTCAGCCTTCCTGGTCGTTTCATCAAAGAAATGTAACACATTTATGAGGCATGGTCTCCCACTCCCAAAGCCATGCTCCATTGAGGAAGGCCAGTGTGTTGTCCTTTGTGGGGTATTGGTTTAACTGCGTCATCGAGGACAGGGATGACGGCGGCGCTCAGTCTGGTTTGTTGTCGGGGAGGAGTTTAGGGGACTTGGTCAAGTCCTTCGACCTGGTGGAATCTCCCTTTATAAATAGACAGAGTGGTAAAGAAGGGGTATGGCATTGTTGCCTTTATTGGTTGGGACATTGAGTACAAGAGTCAGGATGCCATGCATGTATATTACAAACAAAAGTGGCCCCAATGTTGAGCCCTGTGGAACACCACTGGTCACCTTTCTCCATTTCTCGAAAGTCCCTTCAACTACTACTCTCTGGCTCCTGTTGCTCAATCAGTTCATTATGCACCGAGCGAGAACACCCTGCACACCATGTCACTTCACTTTCTCCATTTGTCTACAATGGGAAACATTATCAAATTCCTTACTAAAGTCCATGTCAATGACATCAACAGCCCTTCCTTTTGGTCACTTCCTCGAAGAACTCCATCAAGTTGGTAAGGCATGATCTCCCCCACACAATCAATGTTGCCCATCACCGATATGCTCATTCCTTTCCAAATTTAAAGAAATCCTATCTCTCAGTACCCTCTCTAGCAACTTGCCCACTAACGACGTCAGGCACAATGTTCTGTAGTTACCTACTAAACTTCTTGTACAGGGAGACAACGTGAGTAACCTTACAGTCCTCCAGCACCTCGCCTGTATTTAAGGATGCTACAAAGATATCTGTCAGGGCCCCAACTATTTTCTCTCTCGCCTCCCTCAGCAACCTGGGATAGATCCCAACCGGTCCAAGGGAATTGTCCACATTAAAAACCTCTAGCATATCCAACACATCTTCCCTACTTAGGCCAACGCGATCCAGACTAATCAGTCTTCTATCTCTAAGCTCAACGTTTATCATGTTCCTCTCCTCAGTGAACACTGATGCAAAGTAACCATTCAGAATCTCATCCATTCTCTCAGGTTTGGCACACAGCCTGCCTTCATTATCTTTCAGTGAACCAAATCTTTCTCTAGATTCCCCCTTGCGTATTATATAAGAATACAATGCTTTGGGATTTTCCTTAATTCTGCTCGCTAAAGCTATTTCATGACCCCTTTTAGCCCGCTTGATACCTTGCATAAGACTTGACCGCCTCTTCTGATATTCCTCCAGGGCCCGTTCTGTCCTCAGCTGCCTAGACCTTTTGTACATTTCGCATTTCCTCTTGGGTAGTCGTACAATTTCTCCTGTTATCCATGGTTCACCAAACTTGCCCTTCCTATCATTTGCTTTCAATGAGACATGCCTATCCTGCACTTCCATTAACCTATCTGTGAAAGCCTCCCATATATCAAATGTGGACTTGCCTTCAAATAGCTGTGTCCAATCTACATTTCCCAGCTTCTACCTAATTTTGATATAACTGGCCTTGGACCAGTTTAGTGTTCTTCCCTTAGGCCAGTATCTTCATTATCTATGAGTATTGTGGTCACTGTTCTTAAAGGAACCCCTACCGCATCGTCTTCCAATTGTCCTGGCTCATTCCCCAGCACTAGGTCCAATACGGCCCCTTCCCTCGTCGGGCTATTGACATATCATCAGGAATGGTTGATGAAGGGCTCTGGCCCGAAACGTCGAATTTACTGTTCCTTGGATGCTGCCTGACCTGCTGTGCTTTAACCAGCAACACATTTTCAGCTCTGATCTCCAGCATCTGCAGACTTCACTTTTTACTCGAAGGTTAGGTGAATTGGCCATGGCTAAATTGCACGTAGTGTTAGGTGGAGTGGGATGAGTCTGGATGGGTGCACGTCGGTGTGGACTGGTTAGGCCGAAGGGCCTGTATCCAAAGTGTAAGTAGCGTCATCGAGATGTATAGCATGAAAAGCAGATACTTTGGTCCAACTCGTCCATGCCGACGAGATATCTAAACTTAATCTAGTGCTATTTGCCAGCACTTCGCCCATATCGCTCTAAACCCTTCCTATTCATATATCCATCCAGATGCCTTTTAAATGTTGCAAATATACCAGCCTCCATTTCTTCCTCTGGCAGCTCATTCCACACACACACAAACTCTGCATGAAAAAGTTGCCCCTTACGTCCCTTTTACACTTTCCCCTCTCACCCTAAACCTATGCCCTCGAGTTTTCAACTCACCCAACCCAAAGAACAGACCTTGTCAATTTACCCTTTATATTGTAAACTGCCTTGGACTGTTTGTTATTTTCACAGAAAGTGATGAATAATGGATGAAGCTTTATTGAAATGAAAATGCACTTCCTTAGCCTGTAGGCAAACTGACAACTTTATCAATGCTACTCACCAACAATGCATACTACCTTTTTTCCAGAGTTGTGACTCAAGGACCTTGTGATGGGGGTAGTTGTGATGGTCAGTCATGAAGAGAACATCACCACTGCAGCAGCATACAGGAGAATGTGATTTCCTCCAGTTAATAAAAACATACAAGGTAGGATTTATATGTTGTCTAACCGTCTTTTTTATGTTCTTTCTTCACACTTAAGCAACGATTTATAATTATTTAGTATATATTCTGGCCAATAAGCTGGCCACACCGGTCATATGATAATGGGCGCAGCATCAAGCTGAGGAACCCCATTAGTCACAGGCCTCTAGTCCAACAAGTATCCTTCTACTATGACACTCTGCTTCCTGCCATCAAGCCAATTTGTTTTCTAATTTGCCAGCCTGCCCTGATTCCATATGATCTAACATTCCAGAGCATTCTATTATGTGGAACCTTATCAAAGGCATTACTGAAATCCATGTAGAATATATCTACTGCCCTGCCCTCCTCAGCCTTCCTGGTCGTTTCATCAAAGAAATGTAACACATTTATGAGGCATGGTCTCCCACTCCCAAAGCCATGCTCCATTGAGGAAGGCCAGTGTGTTGTCCTTTGTGGGGTATTGGTTTAACTGCGTCATCGAGGACAGGGATGACGGCGGCGCTCAGTCTGGTTTGTTGTCGGGGAGGAGTTTAGGGGACTTGGTCAAGTCCTTCGACCTGGTGGAATCTCCCTTTATAAATAGACAGAGTGGTAAAGAAGGGGTATGGCATTGTTGCCTTTATTGGTTGGGACATTGAGTACAAGAGTCAGGATGCCATGCATGTATATTACAAACAAAAGTGGCCCCAATGTTGAGCCCTGTGGAACACCACTGGTCACCTTTCTCCATTTCTCGAAAGTCCCTTCAACTACTACTCTCTGGCTCCTGTTGCTCAATCAGTTCATTATGCACCGAGCGAGAACACCCTGCACACCATGTCACTTCACTTTCTCCATTTGTCTACAATGGGAAACATTATCAAATTCCTTACTAAAGTCCATGTCAATGACATCAACAGCCCTTCCTTTTGGTCACTTCCTCGAAGAACTCCATCAAGTTGGTAAGGCATGATCTCCCCCACACAATCAATGTTGCCCATCACCGATATGCTCATTCCTTTCCAAATTTAAAGAAATCCTATCTCTCAGTACCCTCTCTAGCAACTTGCCCACTAACGACGTCAGGCACAATGTTCTGTAGTTACCTACTAAACTTCTTGTACAGGGAGACAACGTGAGTAACCTTACAGTCCTCCAGCACCTCGCCTGTATTTAAGGATGCTACAAAGATATCTGTCAGGGCCCCAACTATTTTCTCTCTCGCCTCCCTCAGCAACCTGGGATAGATCCCAACCGGTCCAAGGGAATTGTCCACATTAAAAACCTCTAGCATATCCAACACATCTTCCCTACTTAGGCCAACGCGATCCAGACTAATCAGTCTTCTATCTCTAAGCTCAACGTTTATCATGTTCCTCTCCTCAGTGAACACTGATGCAAAGTAACCATTCAGAATCTCATCCATTCTCTCAGGTTTGGCACACAGCCTGCCTTCATTATCTTTCAGTGAACCAAATCTTTCTCTAGATTCCCCCTTGCGTATTATATAAGAATACAATGCTTTGGGATTTTCCTTAATTCTGCTCGCTAAAGCTATTTCATGACCCCTTTTAGCCCGCTTGATACCTTGCATAAGACTTGACCGCCTCTTCTGATATTCCTCCAGGGCCCGTTCTGTCCTCAGCTGCCTAGACCTTTTGTACATTTCGCATTTCCTCTTGGGTAGTCGTACAATTTCTCCTGTTATCCATGGTTCACCAAACTTGCCCTTCCTATCATTTGCTTTCAATGAGACATGCCTATCCTGCACTTCCATTAACCTATCTGTGAAAGCCTCCCATATATCAAATGTGGACTTGCCTTCAAATAGCTGTGTCCAATCTACATTTCCCAGCTTCTACCTAATTTTGATATAACTGGCCTTGGACCAGTTTAGTGTTCTTCCCTTAGGCCAGTATCTTCATTATCTATGAGTATTGTGGTCACTGTTCTTAAAGGAACCCCTACCGCATCGTCTTCCAATTGTCCTGGCTCATTCCCCAGCACTAGGTCCAATACGGCCCCTTCCCTCGTCGGGCTATTGACATATCATCAGGAATGGTTGATGAAGGGCTCTGGCCCGAAACGTCGAATTTACTGTTCCTTGGATGCTGCCTGACCTGCTGTGCTTTAACCAGCAACACATTTTCAGCTCTGATCTCCAGCATCTGCAGACTTCACTTTTTACTCGAAAGTTAGGTGAATTGGCCATGGCTAAATTGCCCGTAGTGTTAGGTGGAGTGGGATGAGTCTGAATGGGTGCACGTCGGTGTGGACTGGTTGGGCCGAAGGGCCTTTATCCAAAGTGTAAGTAGCGTCATCGAGATGTACAGCATGGAAACAGATACTTTGGTCCAACTCGTCCATGCCGACGAGATATCTAAACTTAATCTAGTGCTATTTGCCAGCACTTGGCCCATATCGCTCTAAACCCTTCCTATACATATACCCATCCAGATGCCTTTTAAATGTTGCAATTATACCAGCCTCCATTTCTTCCTCTGGCAGCTCATTCCACACACACACAAACTCTGCATGAAAAAGTTGCCCCTTACGTCCCTTTTACACCTTCCCCTCTCACCCTAAACCTATGCCCTCGAGTTTTCAACTCCCCCAATCCAAAGAAAAGACCTTGTCAATTTACCCTTTCCATGTCCCTTTATATTGTAAACTGCCTTGGACTGTTTGTTATTTTCACAGAAAGTGATGAATAATGGATGAAGCTTTATTGAAATGAAAATGCACTTCCTCAGCATGTAGGCAAACTGACAACTTTATCAATGCTACTCACCACCAATGTAAACTACATTTTTTCCAGACTTGTGACTCAAGGACCTTGTCATGGGGGTAGTTGTGATGGTCAGTCATGAAGAGAACATCACCACTGCAGCAGCATACAGGAGAATGTGATTTCCTCCAGTTAATAAAAACATACAAGGTAGGATTTATATGTTGTCTAACCGTCTTTTTTATGTTCTTTCTTCACACTTAAGCAACGATTTATAATTATTTAGTATATATTCTGGCCAATAAGCTGGCCACACTCCGGTCATATGATAATGGGCGCAGCATCAAGCTGAGGAACCCCATTCGTCACAGGTCTCTAGTCCGACAAGCATCGTTCTACTCTTACACTCTGCTTCCTGTCATCAAGCCAATTTGTTTTCTAATTTGCCAGCCTGCCCTGATTCCATATGATCTAACGTTCCAGAGCAGCCTATCATGTGGAGCCTTATCAAAGGCATTACTGAAATCCATGTAGATTATATCTACTGCCCTGCCCTCCTCAGCCTTCCTGGTCGTTTCATCAAAGAAATGTAACACATTTATGAGGCATGGTCTCCCACTCCCAAAGTCGTGCTCCATTGAGAAAGGCCAGTGTGTTGTCCTTTGTGGGATGTAGGTTTTAACTGCGTCATCGAGGACAGGGATGACGGCGGGGCCCAGTCTGATTTGTCGTCGGGGAGGAGTTTAGGGGACTTGGTCAAGTCCGCCGACCTGGTGGAATCTCCGTATGTAAGTAGAGAGAGTGGTAAAGAAGAGGTATGGCATTGTGCCTTTATTGGTCGGGCCATTGAGTACAAGAGTCAGGATGCCATACATGTATGTTACAAACAAAAGTGGAACCAATGTTGAACACCACTGGTCACCTTTCGCCATTTCTCGAAAGTCCCTTCAACTACTACTCTCTGTCTCCTGTTGCTCAACCGGTTCATTATGCACCGAGCGAGAACACCCTGCACACCATGTGACTTCACTTTCTTCATTTGTCTACAACGGGAAACATTATCAAATTCCTTACTAAAGTCCATGTCAATGACATCAACAGCCCTTCCTTTTGGTCACTTCCTCGAAGAACTCCATTAAGTTGGTAAGGCACGATGTCCCCCAAACAAACAATGTTGCCCATCACCGATATGCTCATTCCTTTCCAAATATAAAGAAATCCTATCTCTCAGTACCTTCTCCAGTAACTTGCCCACTGCCGACTTCAGGTTCACTGTTCTGTAGTTACCTACTAAACTTCTTGTACAGGGAGACAACGTGAGTAACCTTACAGTCCTCCATCACCTCGCCTGTATTTATGGATGCCACAAAGATATCTGTCAGGGCCCCAACTATTTCCTCTCTCGCCTCCCTCAGCAACCTGGGATAGATCCCATACGGTCCAAGGGATTTGTCCACATTAAAAACCTCTAGCATATCCAACACATCTTCCCTACTTATGCCAACGTTATCCAGACTAATCAGTCTTCTATTTCTAAGCTCAACGTTTATCATGTTCCTCTCCTCAGTGAACACTATTGCAAAGTAACCATTCAGAATCTCACCCATTCTCTCAGGTTTGGCACACAGCCTGCCTTCATTATCTTTTAGTGAACCAAATCTTTCTCTAGTGACCCCCTTGCTTCTTATAAGAATAAAATGCTTTCGGAATTTCCTTAATTCTGCTCGCTAAAGCGATTTCATGACCCCTTTTAGCCCGCTTGATACCTTGACCGCCTCTTCCGATATTCCTCCAGGGCCCGTTCTGGCCTCAGATGCCCAGACCTTTTGTACGCTTCCCATTTCCTCTTGGCTAGTCGTACAATTTCTCCTGTCATCCACTGTTCACCAAACTTGCCCTTCCTATCATTTGCTTACAATGGGACATGCCTATCCTGCACTGCCATTAACCTATCTGTGACAGCCTCCCATATATCAAATGTGGACTTGCCTTCAAAGAGCTGTGTCCAATCCACATTTCCCAGCTCCTGCCTAATTTTGATATAACTGTCCTTGGCCCAGTTTAGTACTCTTCCCTTAGGCCACTCTCTTCATTATCTACGAGTATTATACAAGTTACAGAATTGTGGTCACTGTCCATAAAGAAATCCCCTACCACAACTCCTTCCACTTGTCCTGGCTCATTCCCCAGCACCAGGTTTGTGGGCAGCACGGTGGCACAGTGGTTAGCACTGCTGCCTCACAGTGCCTGAGACCCGGGTTCAATTCCCGACTCAGGCGACTGACTGTGTTGCACGTTCTCCCCGTGTCTGCGTGGGTTTCCTCCGGGTGCTCCGGTTTCCTCCAACAGTCCAAAGATCAGGTCAATTGGCCATGCTAAATTGCCCGTAGTGTTAGGTAAGGGGATGGGTGGGTTGCGCTTCAGCGGGTCGGTGTGGATTTGTTGGGCCGAAAGGCCTGTTTCCACACGAGAAGTAATCTAATCAGGTCCAATATGGCCCCTTCCCTCGTCGGGCTATTGACATGCTAGAGGAAGGACTTGAAAGCTGGGTAAGCAAGTTTGCGGATGACACAAAAGTCGGTGGAGTTGTGGATAGTGAGGAAGGAAGTGGTAGGTTACAGCGGGATATAGATAAGTTGCAGAGCTGGGCGGAAATGTGGCAAATGGAATTCAATGTAGCTAAGTGCGAAGTCGTTCACTTTGGTAGGAATAACAAGATGATGGATTACTGGGCTAATGGTAGGCTACTTGGTAGTGTGGATGAGCAGAGGGATCTTGGTGTCCATGTACACAGATCTCTGAAAGTTGCCACCCAGGTAAATAGTGCTGTGAGGAAGGCATATGGTGTACTGGGCTTTATTGGCAGAGGAATTGAGTTCCGGAGTCCTGAGGTCATGTTGCAGTTGTATAAGACTCTGGTGAGGCCTCATCTGGAGTATTGTGTGCAGTTTTGGTCGCCATACTATAGGAAGGATGTGGAAGCTTTAGAACGAGTGCAGAGGAGATTTACCAGGATGTTGCCTGGAATGGTAGGAAAATCTTATGAGGAAAGGCTGAGGCACTTGGGGCTGTTCTCATTGGAGAAGAGAAGGTTTAGGGGAGATCTGATAGAAGTGTATAAGATGATTAGGGGTTTAGATAGGGTAGATACTAAGAACCTTTTACCGCTAATGGAGTCAGGTGTTACTAGGGGACATAGCTTTAAATTAAGGGGTGGTAGGTATAGGACAGATGTTAGGGGTAGATTCTTCACACAGCGGGTTGTGAGTTCATGGAATGCCCTGCCCGTATCAGTGGTGAACTCTCCTTCTTTATGGTCATTTAAGCGGGCATTGGATAGGCATTTGGAAGTTATTGGGCTAGTATAGGTTAGGTAGGATTCGGTCGGCGCAACATCGAGGGCCGAAGGGCCTGTACTGCGCTGTATCCTTCTATGTTCTATGTTCTATGCTGCTCTGGAGAACGCTCCTGGACGCTTCATACAAATTCTACTCCATCCAGACATCTGACGTTAAGTGTATCCCAGTCAATGTTGGGAGAATTTAAATCTCCCATCACCACTACCCTCTTGCCTCTACTTGTATTCATAATATGTTTGCCTATTTGTTCTTCTACCTCATGCTGACTGTTGGGAGGTCTTTAATACAGTCCCAACAATGTAACTGTACCCTTCTTATTTCTCAGCTCCACCCATAATGCCTCACTACCCAAGACTGCCGTAGTGTCCTCTTTTAACACAGCCGTGATATTGTCCTTGACCAGCAATGCAACTCCATCCTTCGTTTACTTCCCTCCCTGTCCTGTCTGAAACGTCGATATCCTGGACATTCAGTTGCCAATCATCATGCCCTTCCCTCAACCAAGTCTCTGTGATGGCAATAATTTCATAATTCCAGGGACCTATCCAAGCCCTACGATCATCTGCCTTACTCACTATACTCTTTGCATTAACGTAGATGCATTTCACGTTGCAGCTTTATAAGACTCGGAGTACTGTTTTCAGCTCTGTTCACTACATCACAGGGACGGTGTGGAAGCTTTGCAGAGGGTGCAGAAGAGATTTACCATGATGCTACCCGAATGGCTTAGACGGCATTAACTATAAGAAGAGGCCATAAAAACGAGGTTTGTTTTCTCTGGAGTGGTGAAGGCAGACGGGAGACTTGGTCGACGTCTATAAAATTATGAGAAGCACAGATAGGGGTGACCATCAGAATCTTTTGACCAGAGTTGAAAGAATAATATTAGGGGGCATTTAAAGTGAGCCAGATTTCGTACTAATGTATTATATTCTGTTTAATTCGTACAAACTCAAAAGCGATTGTGTTCAAACAATTTCCTGGAAGTGCATCTCTGCAAATCGTTTTTATTTCTATTCTGTTGTCGTGCAGCTTAGTTTGGCTGCGCACCCTCGCCCTTTCATTTGCTCATTGGCCTATCTTTTTAAAGATGAATGGGCTGTGTATAGTTTTCACTAAACCTGTTAGTTTTGCCCTTGTTTTTGAAATAGGGTTCAAACAAGATGTAATGCCTCCCACTGAATCAATCACGTCTGGACCAAATTCAATCTCCACAGTGCAAGTTAAATATAGTTTGTACTTTACCCGGTTCAAGGTCAGCGTTTGCAATCAGTACATATTTTCCTCAATGTGCAGGCAGCTCACTGTTTGAAAATTATCTGCAGAGAGGGAACAATATTGATTTAACAACGCTTGTGAAATTCATGGTGGAGAGCTAAAAACAAATGTACTTCTGGAATGGAGAGGAACTATATTGAGAATGCTGTGCTAATGGGATTGACTGGCACGAGGGGTCATAGTTTTAAGGTGTTAGGAGGAAAGTATAAAGAAGATGTCAGAGGTAGTTTTTTTATGCAGAGAGTTGTGAATGCATGGAATGCTTTGCCAGCGGTGGTGGTGAAAGCAGAGTCATTAGGGACATTTCAATGACTGCTGGACATGCACATGGACAGCAGTGAATTGAGGGGTGCGTAGGTTAGGTTATTTTGTTTAGGTTAGGATTAGAACTCAGCACAACATCGTGGGCTGAAGGGCCTGTTCTGTGTTGTACTTTTCTTTGTTCTATGTTCTACGATGTTCTATGTTCTATGTCCTACACGAATGACCAGTTCGTCTGTCTCCACATTTTGACGAGGGTATTGTGTCTGTTGTATTGTTGAGAATCTTAGTGAAATTTTGTCTCTGAGAAAAAGACCAAAACTATCATCTTTATTTCTCTGTTGTTTACTTTGTCCCAATTGCAGTTTTCTTTTGCTAAAAATCGAGGGTACATATTTGACTTTCCTGATCACGTTTTGCTTTCCCTGCAGAAAGCTATTGCAAACACATTTCTATCTTTCACGAGATTAGTTTCATGGTGTTTTCTCTCACAATGCATTATTTTGTTAGTCCCTCCCTTTACTGAATTAGAAAATGTTCTGAGTCTCCAGGCCCGGGGTTTAACGTCACCTTTATATATATTTTATACATTTAGTACATTACCACTGCACCAGAAAACGCTCCCCACCACCCACCATCAGCTTTGCACACCTCTTCCTTTTATTGACAACACGCTTTATCTTGCCCGAGATTCCATGATTTGATCTTTTACGGCTTTTGCTCATGTTTGCAACTGAAATTTGTCACACATGATGAAATCATTAAAATGTTTGATTTAAATGGAGGCTAACCATACTACCGAGTATACAGACTGTCGCATTATCAGGAGCAGTGGGGAGACAATGCTTCACTGTCAGGTTGTCCACTTGCCAGATGTCAGCTGGGTTGTGTCTTTGAGTAAAGTGTACAGTATCGCTGATCTTATGAGGGTAGGTTATGCTTCCAGTGGAGAGACCGACATAAAATTATTTCTTCAGTTGAAGTATTCACCTTCTGACATAGACATGATTAATTTCATTGAATGTTTGGACGATGAATAAACGTATTTCTTTCCGGGGAGTCTGGAAGCAGGTACCACGTTATAGGAATCGAGTGTTTCAGAAGGAAAGGAATATACAACTGCAATCGAAACTATCTTCTGCATTTTGCGTTCAATCCCTGTTGACGCAAGAGGTGGCTGTATGTTTGTTGTTCGTCTGGCCGAGATGGTTGTTTTGCAATATGTAAGCGCCTGGCCAAATCAAAATAAGGAGTGGGCCAACAGGGACAGAGACTTCAATTGAAAGCTCAAGGGCAGAGTCGGTGATTGTGAGAGAAATAAAGCAAGTCTTGTTGTTTGAAGACAACCTGCAATTCACATTTGAGACCCAAGAGGATTCAATTAATTCAGAAATTGGGCTAATCAAATTGACTTCGTGAAAATCATCATTAAAGTATATACCTGTTGGGATAATTTGATTGTTGAAAATGATTAAAACTTTGAAAGTGTCATCATAATTTCCCAGTGGATATCCCACACAATATAAAGTCAAGTGTCTGAAACTGTATTACCTCCAATTCCAACAGATTAACAGCTGCAGCAAGGGAGAATTAGTGCCAAAAACAAGAAAATGCATCTTCCAAGGCAAATGATCGAAAATGTTTACTACACCATCATTGCTGTTGTTGGAGTTCCTGGTAAGTCTTGGTACCACTCATGTTGTACATATCTCTGCATCTTCCAGTTAGAATTATTCAGAATGTGGGTTCCTAATCAAAGAGGAACAATTAACCCCAGTGTCCAAGTGTTACTGGGAGCAACACTTGAAGTAAAATTATACTGAGTGTGGGTTACTAATTGGAGCGGAACAGCTTACCCCAGTGGCTTTGTGCACGTAAGTGTATCTATGAATATAGAATTGAACTGTTTGTGGTGAACCGAATTCAAGTGAACACTAACTAGTTTCATAACGACAACCACAATTTGACTGTAAATGTGGAATGCTTCTTTCATTTCTAATTTCAGATGTGTTCACTGATGAAATTGTCATTGTAGAGTGTAAATGCGATTGAATGCAAATTAGATAAATCGTTGATGTGTATATTTGTTACTAAGTTTGTAAAGTTAAGTGTTCCATTGTGGGTGCATATATGTGACTCATTCGCATATCGTGAAAATAACAGAATTGCAATGTCAATTCACCCATTTGTCCAATTGACATATAATATTTACTAAAAAAAACTTTTGGACTGATGGATATTCCAGCAAGTTTAGGGCAAGCCTGTATCATGGCTACTACATTTCTTTATCTAGACGTTAATAATGAAGGATCTGGACGAACAAGTGTTGACACTATTCCGCACCTGTTTCGGATAAGATTTTGATTAACAATGTTTGAATCGGTTATTCATAATCTAAACGCAGTTGATTTTTAAAGTGATCACTGTCCATTACTTTGTGATGTGTGTCCTCCTTGGGAGGAAGAGGTTTTGTTAAGGACGTTGCACCAGTTAGTTTTAAGGCAATATTATTAAAAAGCAAAATACATTTAATAGGGAAACATTCTGATGCAATAAATATTGGGCATCAGCACTTGCAATATTATGGGTGTGATAAATAATGAATTGGAGAGGATTACGGAAAAGAAAGAGAATACAATAAAGAATGTTGTATAATAATAAAGAAAATCGTCACCAAGATTTTTTACTTCAGGCATTTTCGTGAGATTCTGTCTACATAATTCATGTTACTGGCAGAGCTCATAAATCTAATTTTCCAAGTAGAGAGCATTTGTCTTCTTTTCGTGTGATAATGATAAACGTTCTGACTCTGCTAGATGTCCAACCTCATCACACAACCCCAATTTTTGTTCCACAGCTTGTGACCATTCACCATAACCATGTGTTAAACTCTAAAGTGCGACAATCTCCGGATTGTTGGACTTGTAATTACAAAATATTTATTCATTAATCAGGTGTTCCTATTTTTTGTTTTTTTTATTAACTGAAGTAAAATCTCCGCGTTCTTAACGTATAAATTATAAACATAAACTGACAACAGGAAGCCTTTAAGAAACTGGAGTCAATGAGATTACAACGCTTTATTATTGCGCTGCCAAGTAAGATGGTTCTGGTACGAAAAGTACAATCATCTCAGCTGTCTCACATCGATGCACGAATTCTGCAAGGTCATGTCCTTGGCCCCGAACTCTCCAGTTGCCTCATCAATGCCCTTCCCTCCACTTGTCATATCCAAATCAAATATGTTTCCGCACAATTAAACCACGTTTAGCACAGTTTGCAAATCCTTGTATAATGAAGACATTTGTGTCCCAAAACTTCATGATAGCATCCAGCTTAGTATGGTAATTAATAAAAAAAAACATTCGCACTCTGCAAACACCAGGCAATAATAATCTGAAGCAGTAAGAATCTTCCAAACACCCATTGACCTACAATGCCATTACCATCCCTGAATGCACGATGAGCATCGTAGAGTTGTATGATAAAAAAGCACACTTTCAGTCCAACTTGTCCATGCCGACTAAGTTCTGCATTTCATAGAATCCACATCGTGTGGAAACAGGCAGCTCAATCCAACAAGTCTGCATCCGACCCCACTATGTTATCCCCTGCATTTCCAACGGCTAACGCACCTAACCGACACATCCCTGAACACGAGGGATAATTGAGCATAGCCTTTCCACCAGACATGTGCATTTTTGGACTTTTGCAGTAAGTTGGTGCGTCTGATAGAAACTGAAGTAAAACACGGGGAAAATGTGTAAACTTTACAAAAACCGTTGCAGTGAGGCTGGAATCGAACCTGACTCTCTTGTACTGTGAGACAGCAGTGCAAACCACAGGATCACTCTGCCATCCAAAGACCTCCACACTTTTCCTATTCATGTACCTGTCCAAATGCCTTCTGAATATTTCATCCGTACCGGTATTTATAAATTCCTGCGGCAGTTCATTACAAAACTAAATCACCTTCTGTGTGAAACAGTTGCCCATCAAGTGTGTCCGATTCGTTGTTTTACTGATTCCGGGTGTTTTTTTTTTGTGAGTGTTTAGTTATGGGAAACTACAGCTCGACAGAGTAAACTGTAAAGCAAAAGAAAACCTCCTCCCGACCAACCCCTTCACCGCCCTCAAAAAGACCTATTGAGTACCTGGTCGTGTTTCTGGGATTAACTTTCTGCCCATGTGGTTATGTTTGTCTTTTGAGAGTGCAAATTATTTCACTTGAGAGAAGCCACTGTAGTGGTTCTCATGACAGTGTACGCAACAAAAAGAAACCTGAGTTCTGAAATTCAGCATGTATCAAGAAAATGTAATTAATCATTTCAAATCTATTTTCTTCTATTTTCTTCCATCTTACAGTTAGTCTGGTGGCAATTGCATTCTTATCTCGGAGCAAGTGTGGCCTTTCAACATGTTCCACTCGCTATCTCGTAGCCATGGCAGTGTCTGATCTACTGTTCATTATTTTTGATATCGTATTGGATGAGTTTGTTTACTATTATTATCCGCCGTCTTTTCTGGACATCACTCCTGTTTGTCGTGTTCTCCACGTCCTGAGCTGCTTTACTGTTGATTGTTCTGTCTGGTTCACTGTTGCTTTTACGTTTGATCGATTTGTAGCCATTTGTATTCATCAGATGAAATCTCAGTATTGCACAGCGGAAACAGCAATGAGAGTTCTAGCATCAATCTGCATTTTCTTCTCTTTAAAGAATATTCCCAATTATTTCATATTTGAATACGGAAGGATCATTAAAAACATTCCATGGTACTGTTACACAAGAGACAGTTATTATGACAATGTACATTGGCTGAGTTTTACATATTTTGAAATATTTTTAACACCATGTCTCCCATTCATTTTTATTATCTTCCTCAACATTCTGACCGTCCGACACATTTTTGAAGCCGTTAAGGCACGTAAAGGACTGAGGGGTCAGATAAAAACAGAGATTGACCCAGAGATAGACAGCAGAAAGAAATCTGTGATTTTACTCTTTGCCATGTCCGCCAATTTTATCCTTCTCTGGTTTATGTGTGTTTTATATCTGTTCAATGTTGGTTATTACGTGGATGATTTGTATCTCTTTGAACAAGTTGCATTCATGCTGCGGAACCTAAGTTGCTGCACAAATGCAGTTATTTATGTGGTGACACAGAAACAATTTAGAGAGCACTTAAAGTATGCCGTGAACTATCCACTTATAAAAACAATTCAATTGATGAATAAATCCAAGTGACTGAGAGCCAATATGAGATGCAGCAGATAATGGAACGAGATGCCCGCGTGAAGAATGAACGAAATGGAAAAAGGGGAGTAGCAACAGGATTTTGTTGTTTTTTCCAAAGAGAAAGAAATGACTCATCCAAGTAGTAACACGGAAGAGACTAGAGGAACAAAGTCAAAGTAAACTGCTGATAGCAATGAGCACGAGAATACAGAAAGCTAAACAACAAAGCCCAAACCGAAAGAGGAACGATTCATACCTCAGAGAAAAAAATCTCCCAAGCAATCACTGCACAGCAAGTGAAACAGGCACAAAAATAAACTATCTGGTGAATGTATCATCGTTCACTGTCGGCCAGAGTGGGAAACTATTTCTCACAGAACTCTCGGATCCGCACATCTGGACAAATTACAACAAATGAGATGCTTCCAATTAAAATGTCTAAATAGCATAGTGCATAAAATATGTTTTTGAATCATAAATGTGTTTCCAGGGATACTTTGTTTCCATTCAGTTCCCCCGGCTTGATGCAGATATCAGTTCCTTCCTTTGATTATATTTCTAATGATTCATGTAATCTGACACAGAGGACTGGAAAAATGTTGCTGTATGGTCTAATTCTTTTTGTTCAGGTATATAGATATTAGAGATTATTTCCTCAAATTCCAGGAGCAGCAATTACTGTTTTCTAAGCTTTTGCATTGTTTTGGACATTTTGGGGAAAAGAAAGATTCGAATAAAAATGACACTTTTGAAAAAAGGCAGAGAGACAAAGGCAAGAACCTCGTGCTCAAGGGATTAAAGGAGAAAGAAACCGACACAACTACTTGACACAGCTGTTTCAGGAAAGTATCTTTGGACATCGTAGTGTGTCTGTGAAAAATTAAACAACAGTATAATTCCAAGATGAATTCGAAGGAACCTGCGAGAGAGAGCTCACAGTACAGGAACTGCTAACTGCATAGTTTTTAAAATATTGTAAGTGGAAACTTACTGCCCTGTTTTTGGAAGTCTGCAATAGTGAACAGAGTGGATTTTTTGTGATGATTTGTTTATTGAGTTATGCCTCTTGATTAAATTTTAAAATACAAAATATTGATACTGAAGTTGCCTGGAGCAGTGCTTTATTAGAGCAGTAAGACTGTGCTATTTCTTGTACCTATAGACTGTTCAGGTGCATAGATTGCCTTTCGGAGAGTGATGTGCCCTTCCCCTACGATGTGAGGGGTGAAGGAGAGTTTACATGCTCCTGTTGAGTATGTTGGTGGTAACAGTGTTTGGTTATGAAATCAATCAGATTATTTTGATCAGCTGGAACGGCAGTTAGAGGCAGCGAAGAATTTACAGGAGCATAGCAGTTATAGGAAGGGAGAAAATCTGCAGATACAGTCATGTAGATGGGTTACATCTATTAAAGTTATGAAGAAGAGGCAGGTAGTGCTGGGCTTTCTGGTGGCTGTCCCCATCTCAAACAAGTATGCCGCTTGGGATGTACTCGAGATGGATCTCAGATGAATGTAGCTCCAGCAGTCAAGTTTCTGTCACCAAGCCAGGCTTTAATGTAACGTAGAATGTCAGGTTCCAAGCGATTGGTTGTGATAGGTATCTCTAAATTCAGCGGTACAAACATTCTGCAGGGGACCGCGTGAATGGCTTGTTGCCTCCTCAGTGCCCTGATCAAGAATATCTCGGACAGGGTGCACAATGCGCTCAAAGGTAAAAACAATGACTGCAGATGCTGGAAACCAGATTCTGGAATAGCGTGGTGCTGTAAAAGCACTGCAGTTCAGGCAGCATCCGAGGAGCAGTGAAATAAACGTTTCGGGCAAAAGCCCTTCATCAGGAATACGGGCAAAGTGCCTGAAGGGTGGAGAGATAAATGAGAGGAGGGTGGGGGTGGGGAGAAAATAGCATAGAGCACAATAGGTGAGTGGGGGTGGGGATGAAGGTGACAGGTCAGGGAGGAGGGTGGAGTGGACAGGTGGAAAAGAAGATAGGCCAGTCGCACAGGTCATATTGACGGTGCTGAGCTGGAAGTTGGGAACTGGGGTGAGGTGGGGGAAGGGGAAATGAGAAAACTGATGAAGTCCACATTGATGCCCTGGTGTTGAAGTGTTCCGAGGTGGAAGGTGAGGCATTATTCCTCCAGGCGTCGGGTAGTGAGGGAGCGGCGGTGAAGGAGGCCCAGGACCTCCATGTTCTCGACTGAGTGGAAGGGATAGTTGAAATGTTGGGCCACAGGGCGGTATGGTTGGTTCGTGCAGGTGCCCCCGAGATGTTCCCTAAAGCAGAGCTCTAAAAAATGAAAGCAGGTGAACCCTAAGGCATATTAAGAAAATGGATCAAAAGTGGAAAGGGAGTGTCATTTATGATAAGGGATAGCATTACATTCAAATATAGATCTAAGACAAACCAGTATGGGACATGAAAATTCATTGGCGGATCATGGAAATCCCTAAGGCTTTCTATAGCATCATCACGAATTCAACAATGAGTAGAGTAAGATGAGGACTAATGGAGCATAGTCGTGCAAAGATGTGCGTGGATTCAGATGAGATAGATTAAGCTCTAAATGAACATGTTTCGTCAGTATTCACATTACAAAAAGACTATGTGTGCGAGGATAATACTGAAATACAAGCTACTAGACCAGATGGGATTGTGGTGCATAAGGAGGTGGTGTTAGCAGTTCTCGAAACTATGAAAATAGATAAGTCCCCTGGGCTGGATAGGATTTATCCTAGGATTCTCAGGGAAGTCAAGGAGGAAATTGCCCAGCCTTTGGGTTTGATTTTTATATCGTCATTTTCTACAGGACTCGTGCCAGAAGATTGGAGGATAGCAAATGTTGTTCCCTTGTTCAAGAAGAGGAGTAGAGACAACCTTGTAAAATATCGACCTGTGAGCCTGAATTCGGTTGTCAGCAAAGTTTTGGAAAGGGTTGTTGGAGACAGGATTTATAATCATCGACAGATGAATAAGTTCATTTGGGATAGTTAACACGGTTTTGTGAAGGGTAGGCGGTGCCTCACGTGCTTTAGTGAGGTCTTTGAGAAACTGACCAAGCAGGTGGATGGTGGTAAAGCGGTTGATATCGTAGATATGAATTTCAGGAAAGTGTTTGGTAAGTTTCCCATTGTAGGCTATTGCACAAATACGGAGACATAGGATTGAGGGTGATTTAGCAGGTTGGATGAGAACTTAGCTAGCTTAAAGCAGACAGAAGGTGACGGTTGATGGGAAATATTCATCCTGGAGATTGGTTATTAGTGGCGTTCAGCAATGATCTGTTTTCGGGCCACTGTTTTTCGTTTTTATAAAAGGCGTGAATGAGAGCATCGAAATGTGGGTTGGTAACTTTGCGGATGACACGAAGGTTGGTCGAGTTGTGGATCGTGGTGAAGGATGTTGTATTTTACAGAGAGATCTCGATAAGCTGCATAGCTGGGCTGACAGTAGGCAAATGATTTTTAGTGTGGAAAAGTGTGAGGTGATTCACTTTGGAAGAAGGAACAGGAATACAGAGTACTGGGCTAGTGGTAATTTGAGAAACAAAGCTCACTCACTTCAATAATTTCAGTCTGAGACAAGATCTGAATCAGTCGTGTCATTTATTTCACACTTGTAAGTGGGTGTGATGACCACAAGGCAGGGACAAAACACACTGAATTCAACAAATACTCGATATTTATATAATTTGGATCCTACATTTTTTTTCTTATTTCATTGTTCGCCGCCCCCCCCACCCCCACCCCCCAGCCCCCGCTTACATCCTCCAATTCCCTAAGACCGGTACCCATTACTCCTGATTATCTCTTGTCTTATCCGGCCTTGTCTGTGACAAAATGCTTACTTCTGGACTCACAAGGTCATGTGACCTCATCCCATCCTTTTCTTACCATTATCTGCTTCCTCCATCTGTGCTGCCCCTCACAACATTTTACCACTAAGCCCTTTTAATTGATGTTTGGTCGGCGCAACATCAAGGGACAAAGAGAACATAACGTTTGATGTTCTATGTACCTAAGGAGGAAGCACTTGGTAACACATCCAGGGATGTGGAGCGGGAACTGAGAAAGGAATGATTACCTTATCGAGATTGTACTATACACCCTACAATAATCAACTGGAAAATGATAAACAAACTTGCAAGGGGATCGTAGTTATCTGGAAGAATAATACAATGGTAATGGTAGGGGATTTTAACCTTGCAAACATAAACTAAAATTGCCATAGTTTTCAGGATTCAGGTGGAAAGGAATTTGTCAAGTGTGTGTAAGAAAATGTTCTAATAAATTATGTGGATATCCCGGCTAGAGGCAGTGAATAACTTAACTTACTCTTGGGAAACTTTGCAGAGCAGGTCACTGAGACGTCAGTGGGGGAGCACGTTGGGCCAGAGGCCATAACTCAATTGTTTTACAACAGTGATGGGAAAATATAGACCAGTTCTAAAACTTAATGTTCTAAAGGGGAGGAATGCTAATTTTGAAGGTATTAGGAAATAATTTTTCCAAGCTGACTGGGGGTGAATATTCGCCAGTAAAGCAACAGTTGGAAAATGAGAAGCCTTCAAAAATGCGTTAATGAGAATCCAGAGACAGTATGTTCCTGTTCGGGTGAAGGACATTGGTCGTCTAAAAAGGGAATACTGGATCACTAGAGAAATTGAGGTTGTGGTTAAGAAAAAGAAGGAAACATTTGTCAGGTACTGGCAGCAGAGATCCATTGAATCATTAGCAGAGGATAAAGATCGTCAGAATATACTTGAGAGGGGTATCAGGAGTGTGGAAAGGGGGCTTGAGATAATATTGGCAAATAGGGTTAATGAGAATCCAAGTTCATGTTATAAATAAAAGAAGAACAAAAGGGTAACTAGGGGGACAGTAGGATCCCTTAAATGTCAGCAATGCAGCCGATGAATGGAGCAGCAGGAGGTGGGGATATTCTAAACGAATATTTTGCATCAGTGTTTACCATGAAGAAGAAAATGGACGTTGGGGAAATCGATAGTGATGTCTTGAAAAATGTCCATATCAGAAATGAGCAGGTGCTGGATGTCTTAAAATGCATATAGGTGGATAAATCCTAGCACTTTATCAGGGATACTCTCGATCTCTGCGGGAATCTGGAGAAATGATTTCTGTGCACTTTGCTGAGATCTTTGCTTCATCAATAGTCAGAGGTGACGTGTCACATGATTGGCTGTTCACCGAAGTGGTGTCACTGTTTGAGAAAGGTAGGAAGGAACTGCACACCAAAAAAAAGCTAATTTCAATGATGGGCTAGTTTTCAGAAGGAATCCTGAGGTAGAAAATATGCAAGTATTTGTAATGACAAAGATTGATTCGGGATAGCCAACACTGCTTAATGCTTGAGAAGTCATGTCTCACTAATTTGATTGAATTTTTTGAAGAAGTAACGGAAGATGAATGATGAGGGCAGAATGGTGGACGTGATCTTTGGGATCTTTCGTCATGCATTTGCAAGATTTCATATGGTAGAGTCGTTAGCATGGTTAGATCACATGGAATATAGGGACAACTGGCTATTTCGATCCCGAACTGGTTCCAAGGTAAAAGAGAGGCGGTGGTGTTAGTTGTTTGTTTTCCAGGTTGGAGGCGTCTAACCGATGTTTTGCCATAAGGAATCGGCGGTGCTTTTCGTTATTTTGATTAATGATTTGGAAGTGAGCATAGGAGTTATTGTAAGGAAGTTTACAGCTGTCACCAAAACTGGAGATGCAGTGGACAGCGAAGACCGTTATCTCAGAGTACAATGGGAATTTGATCATTGGGACCAGTGGGCAGAGGAGTGGCAGATAAAGTTTAATTTGGATAAATGTGATGTGCTGCATTTTGGAATGGCAAATCAGTACAGGGTATATGCAGGTAATGGTATGTTTATGGGGGTGCGTTGCTGGACAACGAGACGTTCGAGTGTAGGTTCGTAGTTCCTTGAAAATGTACTTTCAGGTAGATAGGACAGAGAAGAAGTCTTTTCGTTTGCTTGCCTTTACTTTTCAGTGCATTGAGAATAAGAGTTGTGAGGTCCTGTTGCTGCTGTACACGACATTGGTTCGGCCAATGGATCAAAATTACATGGATTTCAGGTCTCCCTCCTCTTAGAAGGATGTAATGAAACTTGAAGGAGTTCAGAAAAGACTCACGATAATGTCGTCATTTGAGGGTTTGAGGTATAGTGAGACACTGAACTGCCTGGAGCTGTTTTCCCTGTCACGATTGTCACAGAGGAGGGAACATTTGATTTTTATTTATTTATAAAATCATGAGGGCTTTGGAGAGAGTAATCAAGATTGTATTTTCCATGGGCTGGGGAATCCAGTAATAGAGGCAATGGCTTTAGGGTGAGGGAGGAGGATTTCAATAGCAACCTAAGGGATATTGTTATTTTTACGCAGTACATGATGTGTATATGGAATGAGCTGCCAGAGGAAGTGACGAAGGCTGGCACATTTCGGACATTTATTGAACGTCTGGAGGGGTATTTAACCAGGAAGAGGTCAGAGGGAAATGGGCCAAATGGGATTTAAATGGACCTGGGATATCTGGTCAGCATGGATGAGTTGGAAAAGAGTGTCTGTTTCCATGTTGGACAATACGATGAGACACCACTAAGAGCATGGCTGAACTGTGATCTAACCCTTCATTCCTTCCTTTGTCCCTTATCTGCAACAACTTCGTCCACAATTCAATTTCAAACAGTAACACACTATCCGTTTTGTTATGGAATACACATGGTCGTCGTCCTCATCCCTTGTGGCATGTCCTGTTACCGAGCACAACATCTGATTTCAGGTCAGTATGCAGTACAGAAGCCACTCAGTGCCGGGGGAGGAGTGTGTCTTGAATACATAAAATCGTTGATATCATCGATGAAATTCCAGTCTCTAACACCGTATTAATTAAACATTTGAAGATTTAATTGTGTGTTGGAATCGAGAAAGCTGAAGTTTATGTTCTGTTGCATTCTGTTCCTCAGTCAACATTATTTTTGGAGTGTTCCTGTTCCGTGAGGCAGAACACTCCCACCTTCTCATGTGCTGATAAGAATGGGAGAATAAATGCTGAAGCCAGCCAATGATGCCCACATCCCATGATCGAATGACAAAACATTCCCTTTGTTTTCCTCATCACTCACTGTCTCTGCCGACAAAGCAAAACATCCTCACTTCCCCTGTCCCACGGCTCGATGACATTGGCAAAACATTCTAAACTTTGGTGTCACTATCCCATGAGCTCACTCTGATTTGTGTACAACAAAATGGAAAATAATATTTAATACTGAAAAAAATGTGTAGTAAAGGGATACTATCTCCAACAACGCAGGGGTCGAGTCTCTTACTCGATTTCTTACTCACACAGGCACACACACAGAGACAAGCAAACAGTATATCTCTGTTAAACAATCCCTGAATGTCAGTTTAACGCCGAACATCCACACGCCTGGGTGAGGCTCAAGACACACCTCCCCCCGGCACTGAGTGGCTTCTGTACTGCATACAGACCTGAAATCAGATGCTGTGCTCGGTAGCAGGACATGTCACAAGGGATGAGGACGGCGGGAATGTGTATCTTCAGAACAGCAATCTAACAGGGAATCAGAACAGAACAGTGAGAAGCAAATGAAGAACTTGGTGTTGAATTTGTAGAGTAGTTCAAGCCTTGCTATGTCTGTGTACATGCCTGTGCGGCCTGCCATTGTGTTTGTCTGTGTCTGTGTATCTGAATATAAGATAAAGAGAGTAGAGAGTGACTTTAACTCAGCACCTCTTGTCAGATTATACATGCCTTTAAAAACATGTATTGGGATTTCAGCTGTATAAAACTCCATGCTTAACCAGTCTGGGGATTTGTTGATGGCTCCAGTATGGAGTGTTGTTTCCTCTGCATCTGACCCTGTGCTAGCCATACCGTGGGGGTTGTTGAGGATACATTAAAGATAGCCTTACAGTATATTCAACTCTATCCAGTCCCTAACGAGAAAGTGTTTGATGGGGACAGTGTAGGGGGATATTAACTTTGGAACATAAGAACTATGCTCAGCCATTCCGCCCTTAAGCCTGATCTATCATTCGATGTGGTCATGGCTGATGTGTCCCCTCACTCCATGTCCCTTCCTTTGGCCCACACCCCTCAGGATCTTCACTGACTGAAAACATATCTGTCCGAGATTTAAACTGAACAGCAGACCCGGCATCTACGCTGTTTATGGCAGCGGATTCCAAATCTCTCTCACGCCCTGTGTCTCAAAGCACTTCTTAAATCTCTCCTGAGGTCTCTGGGCATTCAGTCTCCGGCTCTGCTCCATCTCGTTCTACAATCTGCAACCAGTAGACATTCTTTATCTTCGTGGAACATGTCTCATCCAGTTGATATCTTGAAGGCTTTGATTAGATCTCCCCTGAGTCGTTTCAATTTGAGCGGAAACTTTTGTGCAATCTCCCCTCCGAATTTATCCCCTTAAGTCCAGGATCATTCTTCCTTCTAACAGTTTCTTCCCGTTCTTCTGATCTATATATATCTCTGTGTAATTTGGAGGGAGCATCTGCACTGTTTGCAACGCTGCTTAACTTTAATCCTATCCCAGTGCTCTGCTTATATTGGGAGTCTATTATCGAAACAGTGCAGAAAACGCTTTACTCTGCCTTGAATACGGTGCTGCACCTGTCCAGGGAGTGCTTAATAGGGGTAGTATCGAAGGTCCTTCACTTTGCATCTGACTTCATTCTCTACATGTTTCCTTGAGGTCTCGGATGAAAATGTGAGAGGGGCACATACTCTGATTTAACCAAGTGACGTTGCTGCACTGAGTGTATTTGATGGGCTCAGGATGGGGGATGTCAGTGATTTTATCAATATCTAACCCAGGCTGAAAGTGGGTGGCCTGGGAATTTCAAAAGCTGCAGAGAAGAGAGAACTCTATTCTCTATGTAATCCCATTCTCTACTTGCACTGGTTTAAATCTGGCGAGTCTAGTGAATTGTTAGGAGAACTGAAACAATGTGACATGTGAATTGATGCTTTGTGGATGTTACATCGAAGACAAGATAAATTAAACGATCATATGTTAATTTGGGAGCAGAAACACAGAAAGCTTCTGTTCTGTTACTTATCTCCAAATTACAGTCACAATGTGCAATGAATCAAAAGCTGATTTCTGTCCCATATAAATGTATCATCGCAATATGAATTTTCGTTACAGAGGTAGTAAATGGAGGAGTTTTTTGAAGGTGAGTAAATGCAAATTCCAGAGACTGCTTGTAGTGAATCCCTGAGACAATGTCACATTTCACCAGTTTTTGTCTTACTTTCCAAGCACCAAATATCTGCGTCACACAAATATGCCAAAACTGATGTAGTTCACCCACTGAATTGCACATGTACAGACTTGTTCAGATCCTGATGATATTGGCTTTTGCCCGAAACGTCAATATTCCTGCTCCACGGATGCTGCCTGCCCTGCTGTGCTTTTCCAGCACCAATAATTCAGACTAGTTCAGTATCTGTCGCAAAGTTTGAATTCTGTAGAGCTAGGCCCCATCCTAAGTCTTTCTCAAATGCCACACAAACCAACTTTTGTAACTATGAGAATTGAAGGTTCAGCTAGGGCGCTTGAGATTAACTAGATATCAACTGGATGAGGCATTTTTCCTCAAAATAAAGAATTCTTAGTGTTTGCAGATTGTAGAACGAGATGGAGCAGAGCCTGAGACTGAAAGCCCAGAGACCTCAGGAGAGATTTAAGAAGTGCTTTGAGACACAAGGCGTGAGACAGAATTGGAATCCTTTTCCATAAACAGCAAAGATGCCAGCTCTGCTGTTCAGTTCAAATCTCGGACAGATATGTTTTTAGTCAGTGAAGGTCTTGAGGGGTGTGGGCAAAAGGAAGGGACATGGAGTGAGGGGGCACATCAGCCATGACCAGATCGAATGATAGATCAAGTTTAAGGGCGGAATGGCTTAGCATAGTTCTTATGTTCCATAGTTAATATCCCCCTACACTGTCCCCATCAAACACTTTCCGGTTAGGGACAGGATAGAGTTGGATATACTGTAAGGCTATCTTTAATGTATCCCCAACAATCCACACGGTATGGCCAGCACAGGGTCAGATGCAGATGAAACACCACTCCACACTGTAGCCATCAACAAATCCCCAGACAGGTAAGGCATGGAGTTTTATACAGCTGAAATCCCAATACATGTTTTTAAAGGCATGTGTAATCTGACAAGAGGTGCTGAGTTAAATTCACTCTCTCCTCTCATTATCTTATATTCAGATGCACAGATACAGACAAACACAATGGCAGGCCGCACAGACACACACACAGCAAGACCTGAACTACTCTACAAATTCAACGTTAAGTGCTTTATTATTTTCTCACTGTTGTGTTCTGATTCCCTGTTAGATTGCTGTTCTGAAGATACACATGTTCGTCGTCCTCATCCCTTGTGACATGTTCTGTTACCGAGCACAGCATCTGATTTCAGGTCTGTATGCACTACAGAAGTCACTCAATGCCAGAGGGAGGCGTGTCTCGAGCCTGACCCAGTGTGTGGATGTTCGGCGTTAATCTGACATTCAGGGATTGTTTAACAAGAGATGTAATATGAGTGTGTCTGTGTGTGTGTATGTGCGCGTGCGTGTCTGTGTCTGCCTGTGTGAGTGAAATCGAGGAACAGACCCGAGCCATGCATTGTTGGAGCTTATACCCTTCTACTACACAATTTGGTAAGTATGAAATATTATTTACCATTTTGTTGTACACAAACCAGTGTGAGCTCATGGGATGGTGACTTCAAATTTTCGAATGTTTTGCCAATATCATCGAGCCGTGGGACGAGAGAAGTGAGGATGGTTTGTTTTGCCTGAAGAGGCAGTGAGTGATGAGGAACACAAAGGGATTTTTTTTTTCATTCGGTAATGGGATGTGGGCATCATTGGCTGGGTTCAGCATTTATTCCCCCATTCTTATCGGCCCTTGAGAAGGTAGAAGTGTTCTGTCTCACGTAACAGAAACACTCCAAATGTAATGTTGATTGAGGAATAGAATGCGACAGAAAATAAAATTCAGCTTTCTCTATTCCAACACACAATTAAATATTCAAGTGTTTAATTATTACGGTGTTAGAGACTGGAAATTTATCGATGATATCAACGATTTCATGTATTCAAGACACACCTCCCCCCGGCACTGAGTGACTTCTGTACTGCATACTGACCTGAAATCAGATGCTGTGCTCGGTAGCAGGACATGCCACAACGAATGAGGACGACCATGCATATTCCATAACACAACGGGAAGTGTGTTACTTATTGAAATCGGATTGAGGACGAAGATGTTGTAGGTAAGGGACAAAGGAAGGAATGAGGGGTTAGATAACAGTTCAGCCATTCTCTGATTGGTGTCTCGTCGTGTTGTCCAACATGGAAACAGACACTCTTTTCCAACTCATCCATGCTGACCAGATATCCCAGGTCCATTTAGTTCCATTTGGCCCATTTCTCTCGAAACTCTTCCTGGTTATATACCCATCCAGACGTTCAATAAATGTTCGAAATGTGCCAGCCTTCGCCACTTCCTCTGGCAGCACATTCCATATACACATCATGTACTGCGTAAAAAAGACATTACCCCTTAGGTCCCTATAAATTCCTTTCTCTCACCCTAAAACCATTGCCTCTATTTCTGGATTCCCCCAGCCCTTGGAAATTACAATCTTAATTACCCTCTCCAAGGCCCTCATGATTTATTAAAAAAAACAAATGTTCCCTCCAGTGTGACAATCGTTACAGGGAAAACAGCCCCAGGCAGTTCAGTGTCTTTCTATACCTCAAACCCTCAAATGACGACATTATTCTGAATCTTTTCTGAACGATTTCAAGTTTCATTACATCCTTCGTAAAGTAGGGAGACCAGAATTTCCTGTAATATTCATAAATTGAGCGAACCAATATCGTGTACAGCCACAACGGGACCTCACAACCCTTATTCTCAATACACTGAAAAGTAAAGGCAAGCAAACGAAATGCCTTCTTCTCTACCTGTAAATACACTTTCAAGGAACTATGAACCTACACTGCAGTGTCGTGTCGTTCAGGAACACCCCCGCATGAACATACCATTACCTGCATATATCCTGTACCTTTCCAAAATGTAGCACATCACAGTTATCCAAATTAAACTCGATCTGCCACTCTTCTGCCCACTGGTCCCACGGATCAAGTTCCCACTGTACTCTGAGATAACGTGCTTCGCTGTCCACTGCATCTCCAGTTTTGGTGACAGCTGTAAACCTCCTAACAATAACTCCTATGCTCACTTCCAAATCATTAAAAAACATAATGAAAAGCAGTGGACCCACTGCCGATTCCTTATGACAAAACATTGGTCAGACGCCTCCAACCTGGAAAACAAACAAGTAACACCACCGCCTCTCTTTTACCTTGGAGCCAGTTCGGGATCGAAATAGCCAGTTATCCCTATATTCCATGTGATCAAACCATGCTAACCACTCTACCATATGAAATCTTGCAAATGTATTACGAAAGACCCAAAAAATCACGCCCACCATTCTGCCCTCATCATTCATCTTCCGTCACTTCTTCAAAAAATTCAATCAGATTGGTGAGACATGACTTCTCAAGCATTAAGCAGTGTTAACTATCCCGAAATAATCTTTATCATTCCAAATACTTGCATTACCTGTCCCTCAGGATTCCTTCCAAAAACTAACCCATCACTGTTATTAGCTGTTTTTTTTTGGTTTGCAGTTCCTTCCTACGTGTCTCAAAGAGTGACACTACTTCGGTGAACAGCCAGTCATGTGGCACGTCACCTCTGACTATTGATGAAGCAAAGATCTCAGCAAAGTGCACAGCAATCATTTCTCCAGCTTCCCACAGAGATCGAGAGTATACCTGATAAAGCCCTGGGATTTATCCAACTATATGCATTTTCAGACATCCAACACCTGCTCCCTTCTAATATGGACATTTTTCAAGATATCACCATGGATTTCCCCACCTTACATTTTCTTCTTCATCGTAAACACTCATGTAAAATATTCGTTTAGAATATCCCCACCTCCTGCTGCTCCATTCATCTGTTGCATTGCTGACATTTAAGGGATCCTACTCTCTCCCGAGTTAGCCTTTTGTCCTTCTTTTATTTATAAAATGCATTTGGATTCTCATTAACCCTATTTGCCAAAGTTATCTCATGTCCCCTTTTCACACTCCTGATTCCCCTCTCAAGTGTATTTCAACTGACTTTATACTCTGCTTATGATTCACTCGATCTCTGCTGCCGATACCTGACATATGCTTCCTTCTTTTGCTTAACCACAGCCTCAATTTCTCCAGTGATCCAGTATTCCCTTTTCAGACTAGCAGTGTCCTTCACCCGAACAGGAACATACTGGCTCTGGATTCTCAATATCGCATTTTTGAAGGCTTCTCATTTTCCAACTTATGCTTTACTGGCGAATATTCGCCCCCAGTCAGCTTCGGAAAATTCTTTCCTAATGACTGCAAAATTGGCGTTCTTCCCCTTTTGAACATTAAGTTTTAGAACTGGTCTACATTTTCCCATCACTGTTTTAAAACAATAGAGTTATAGCCTCTGGCCCAACGTGATCCCCCACTGACTCCTCAGTGACCTTCTCTGCATACTTTCCCAAGAGTAACTTAAGTGAATCAATGCCTCTGGTCGGGACATCCACATAATTTATTAGACCGTTTTCGTCCACAGACTTGACAAATTCCTTTCCGTCTAAACCCTTAAAACTATGGCAATTTTAGTTTATGTTTGCAAGGTTAAATCCCCTTACAGATAACTACGATCCCTTTGCAAGATTGTTTATCAATTTCCAGTTGATTATTGTATGGTGTATAGTACAATCCCGATAAGGCAATCATTCATTTCTCAGTTCCCGTTCCACATCCCTGTATGTGTTACCAATTGCATTCTCCTTAGGTGAATATAACATCAAACGTTACGTTCTCTTTGTCTGTCGATGTTGCGCCGACATGTGGAATCACCCTGAAGCCCATCTAACCCACAGTATTCCATTCGCGTGCATATGCCTATTCCAATGTCAATTTAAATGCCCTTAAAGTTGGTGAGTCTACCACTGTTGCAGACAGTGCTTTCCACACCGCTACAACTCTCTAAGTAAAGAAACTACCTCTGATGTGCGTCCTATATCCAAAACCCATCAAATTAAAGCTATATCCCCTCGTGCTAACCATTACTAACAGAGGAAGTAGGCTCTCACTGTCCAACCGACCTAAATGTCTGATTTCCTTAATATGTATCAATTTGTTCGCCTCTCAATCTTTTTCTCTGCAACGAAAACACCCTCAGATCTCTCAACCATTTCACGTAATACCTTCCCTCCACAACTGGCAACATCCTGCAAATCCCCTCTGAAACTTTTCCAAAGCATCCATTTCCTTCCTGTTATGCGGTGACCAGAAGTGTACGCAAAAATCCAAATGTGGTTGTACCATTGTTTTTTTTGATCTCGTGGACCCGAAACTCAATCCCTCGATCAATAACAGCGAACAACCTGTATGCCTTCTTACTCTCCTCTCAACCTTGGCGGTAATTTTCAAGGATCTTAAGTACCTTTCACCAAGATCTCTCTTCTCATCTACACTACCAAGAATCTTACTGTGGGGTATAGGTAAATTAATGTTACTTCTGCAATTCTGCATTTATAATTGATTATATAAAAATAAATGAACTCACATCAGTGTGTAATTGTTTCAGCCAAGAGCTAAGTCAACAAGAATGGAAACTATGTGGAGGAAATGCATAATTGTCTTTTTGTATTAGCTAAAAATGTATGCAAGAAAGAAACGGGGCTGCAAAACAATGGTAGAAATACAGGAACTAGATAAAACGCTGTGAAGAGAGGCTGTTAAATTAAAGCCTGGATTAACAGTTCGCACCCACTTTCTGTTTCCCACTTTTAGAGAAACACAGGACCAAACATCAATTAAAAGGGCTCAGTGATAAAATGCTGTGAGCGGCAGCACAGATGGGGGGAGCAGATAATGGGAAGCAGAGGATGGGATGAGGTCACATGGCCTTGTGTGTCCAGAAATAAGCATTCTGTCACAGACAAGGCCGGATAAGACAAGAGATAAACAGGAGTAATGTGTACCGGTCTTAGGGAAGTGGAGTATGTAAACGCCGGCGGGGGAGTGGGGGTAACAATGAAATAAGAAAAGTATGTAGGAACCAAATGATATAAATATCGAGTATTTGTTGAATTCAGTGTGTTTTGTTCCTGCCTTGTGGACATCACACCCACTTGCAAGTGTGAAATAAATGACACGACTGATTCAGATCTTGTCTCGGACTTAAATTATTGAAGTGAGTGAGCTTTGTTTCTCACATTACCACTAGCCCAGTACTCTGTATTCCTGTTACTTCTTCCAAAGGGAATCACCTCACACTTTTCCACACTCAAATTCATTTGCCAACTGTCTGCCCAGCTATGCAACTTATCTATATCTCTCTGTAAAATACAACATCCTTCACCACGATCCACAACTCGACCAACCTTAGTGTCATCCGCAAATTTACTAACCCACACTTCGATTCTCTCATTTATGTCTTTTATAAAAATGAAAAACAGTGGCCCGAAAACTGATCCTTGCCGAGCGTCACGAATAACCAAGGTCCAGGATGAATATTTCCCATCAACTGTCACCTTCTGCCTTTTTAAGCTAGCTAATTTCTCATCCAAACTGCTAAATCATCCTCAATCCCAGGTCTCCATATTTGTGCAATAGCCTACAGTGGGAAACTTATCAAACACTTTCCTGAAATCCATATCTACGATATCAACCGCTTTACCACCATCCATCTGCTTGGTCACCTTCTCAAAGAACTCACTAACGCTCGTGAGGCACGACCTACCCTTCACAAAACCGTGTTAACTATCCCTAATGAACTTATTCATCTCTCAATGATACGAAATCCTGTCTCTCACAACCCTTTCCAAACTTTGCTGACAACCGAATTGAGGCTCACAAGTCTACAATTTCCAAGGTTATCTCTACTCCCCTTTTGAACAAGGCGCCAAAATTTGCTATCCTCCAGTCTTCTGGCACGAATCTTGCAGACCATGACGATATAAAAATTAAACCCAAAGGCTGGGCAATCTGCTCCTTGACTTCCCTGAGAATCCTAGGATAAATCCTATCCAGCCCAGGGGACTTGTCTATTTTCATAGTTTCCAGAACTGCTAACACCTCCTCCTTATGCACCGCAATCCCATCTGGTCAAGTAGCTTGTATTTCATATTATCCATGCGCACATTGTTTTTTTCTCGTGTGAATACTTACGAAACATGTTCATTTAGAGCTCAATATATCTCCTCTGACTCCACGCACCACTTTGCACTACTATGCTACATTAGCCCTAATCTAACCCTAGTCATTCTTTTATTCGTGAGGATGCTATTTAAAGCCTGGGGGATGGGGGAGGGTTTCCTTGTCTGCCAATGAATTCTCATGTCCCGTACCTGTTCGTCTTCGATCTTTATTTGGATGTAATGCTATCCCTTATCAAAAATGATACCCTCTGTCCTCTTTTGTTCCATTTTATTACTATGCCTTAGGGTTCACCTGCTTTCTATTTTTAGCTTCTGCTTTAGGAAACATCTTTGGGATACCCACACGAACCAACCATACCGTCCTGTGGCCCAAAATTTCAACTCCCCCTCCCACTCAGTCGAGGACATGCAGGTCCTGGGCCTCCTTCAACGCCACTGCCTCACTCCCCGACGCCTGGAGGAAGAACGCCTCATTTTCCACCTCGGAACACTTCAAGGGCAGGGCATCAATGTGGACTTCACCAGTTTTCTCATCTCCCCTTCCCCCATCTCACACCAGTTCCCAACTTCCAGCTCAGCACCGTCCCTATGACCTGTGCGACTGGCTAATCTTCTTTTCCACCTGTCCACTCCAGCCTCCTCCCTGACCTTTCACCTTCATTCCCACCCCCACTCACCTATTGTACTCTATGCTATATTCTCCCCACCCCCACCCTCCTCTCATTTATCTCTTCACCCTTCAGGCAATTTGCCTGTATTCCTGATGAAGGGCTCTTGACGGAAACGTCGATTTGACCACTCCTCGGATGCTGCCTGAACTGCTGTGCTTTTCCAGCACCACGGTATTCCAGAATCTGGTTTCCAGCATCTGCAGTCACTGTTTTTACCTTTGAGGGCATTGTGCACCCTGTCCGAGATATTCTTGATCAGGGCACTGAGGAGGCAACAAGCCATTCACGCAGTCCCCTGCAGAATGTTTGTACCGCTGAACTTTGAGATACCTATCACAACCAATCGATTGGAACCTGACATTTTACGTTACATTAAAGCCTGATTTGGTGACAGAAACTTGACTGCTGGTGCTACGCGCATCTGAGATCCCTCTCGAGTACATTCCAAGTAGCATATTTGTTTGAGATGGGGATAGCCACCAGAACCTCCAGCACTACCTGCCTCTTCTTTCTGACTTTAATAGACGAAACCCATCTACATGACTGTATCTGCGGATTTTCTTCCTTCCTGTAAATGCTATGCTCCTGTAAATTCTTCACTGCCTCTAACTGCCGTTCCAGCTGATCAAAATAATCTGATTGAATTCATAACCAAACACTCTTACTGCCGACATACTCAACAGTATCATGAAAACTCTCCCTACCCCCGGAAATCTGAGAAAGGCTACATTACTCTCCTAAAGGTAATCTATGAACCTGAACAATCTAAAGGTGCAAGAAATAGCATAGTCTTACTTCACGAAAAAGCACTGCTCCAGGCAACTACAGTGTCAATGTTTTGCATTTTTAAATTAAATCAAGAGGCAGAACTCAATAAGCATATCACCACAAAGAATCCACTCAATTCACTATTGCAGACTTCCAAAAAAAGGGCAGTGAAGTTCCACTTAAAATATTTTTAAAAAAATGCACTTAGCTGTTCCGGCACTGCGAGCTCTCTCTCTCTCGCAGATTCCTTCAAGTTCATCTTGAAATTTGATTGTTGGTTAATTTTTCATCGACACACTTCGATGTCCAAAGATACTAACCTGAAACAGCTGTGTCAAGCAGTTGTGTCGGTTTCTTTCTCCTTTAATCCCTTGAGCACAAGGTTCTTGTCTTTGCCTCTGTGTCTTTTTGAAAAGTGTCATTTTTATTCTAATCTTTCTTTTCTTCAAAATTTCCAAACCAACGCAACAGCTTAGAAAACATTCATTGCTGCTCCTGGAATTTGTGAAAATGACTTTTTATAGCCAAATATCTAAAAAAAAAGGATTAGATCATACATCAACATTTTTCCGGTCCTCTGATTCAGATTATATAAATCATGAGAAAAATACACAAAGGAACGAACAGATATCTGGATCAAGCCGGGGGAACTGAATGGAAACGAGGTATCCCTGGAAACACATTTTTAATTTAAAAACATATTTTATACAGTATGCCATTTATTTTTCTTTAATTGGAAGATGATCATGTTTTTGTAATTTGTCCAGCTGTGTGGATCCGAGACTTCTGTCAGAAAGAGTTTCCCCTCTGCCCTGCAGAGAACGATGATGCATTCACCAGATGGTTTATCTTTGTGCCCGCTTCACTTGCTGTGCAGTGATTGCTTGGGAGATTTTTTTTTCTGCGGAATGAATCATTCCTCTTTTGGTTTGGGCTTTGTTGTTTAGCTTTCAATATTCTGCTGCTCATTGCTGTCAGCAGTTTACTTTGACTTTGTTCCTCTCGTCTCTTCCGTGTTGCTCCTTGGACGGAGTCATTTCTTTCTCAATGGAAAAAACAACAAAATTCTGTTGCTACTCCTTTTTTTTTCCATTTCGTTCATTCCTCACGTGGACACCTCGTTCCATTACCTGCTGTATCTCATGTTGGCTCTCAGTCACTTGGATTTATCCATCAATTGAATTGTTTTTATAACTGGATATTTCACGGCATACTTTAACTGATCTCTAAAGTTTTTCTGTGTCACCACATAAATAACTGCATTTGTGCAGCAACTTAGGTTCCGCAGCATGTATGCAACTTGTTTAAAGAGATAAAAATCATCCACGTAATAACCAGCATCGAACATATATAAAATATATACAAACCAGAGAAGGATAAAATTGGCAGATATGGCAAAGAGTAAAATCACAGATTTCTTTCTGCTGTCTATCTCTGGGTCAATCTCTGTTTATCTCTGACCCCTCAGTCCTTTACGTGCCTTAACGGCCTCAAAGATGTGTCTGACGGTCAGAATGTTGAGGAAGACAATAAAAATGAATGGGAGAAATGGTGTTAGAAATGTTGCAAAATATTTAAAACTCACCCAATGTACATTGTCATAAAAACTGCCTTTGACGTAACAAAACCATGGAATGTTTCTGACGATCCTTCCGGATTCATATGTGAAATAAACGGGACTATTCTTTAAAGAGAAGAAAATGCAGATTGCTGCTATAACTCTCATTGCTGTTTTCGCTGTGCAATACTGAGATTTCATCTGATGAATACAAATGGCTACAAATCGATCAAATGTAAATGCAACAGTGAACCAGACAGAACAATCAACAGTTAAGAAGCTCAGGACGTTGATAACACTACAAACAGGAGTGATGTCCAGAAAAGACAGTGGATAATAATAGTCAACAAACTCATTAAATATGATATCAAAAATAATGAACAGTAGATCAGACACTGCCATGGCTACGAGATAGCGAGTGCAACATGTTGACAGGCCACACTTGTTCCGAGATAAGAATGCAATTGCCACCAGACTAACTGTAAGATGAAAGAAAATAGATTTGAAATGATTAATAAAATTTTCTAGATTAATGTTGACTTTTAGAACTCAGATTTCTTTTTGTTCAGTACCATGTCATGAGAATCACTACAGTAGCTTCTCTCAAGTGAAATAACTTGCACTTTCAAAAGGCAAAAAGAATCACATGGGCAGAAAATTAATCTCAGAAACACGGCCAGGTACTCAATACGTATTTTTGGGTGCGGGGGAGGGGTTGGTCGGGAGAAGGTATTTATTTTGTTTTGTTAACTCTGTCTAAATGTCGTTTCCCAAAACAAAACAATCACAAAAAAAAACCGGAATCAGCAAAACACCGAATCGGAGACTCTTGATGGGCAACTGTTTCACACAGAAGGTGATTTAGTTTTGTAATGAGCTGCCACAGGAATTTATAAATACCGGTGCAGATGTAATATTCAGAAGGCATTTGAATAGGTAAAGTATAGAGGTCTGGGGATGGCACAGTGTTTCAATGGTTTGCACTGCTGTCTCACAGTACAAGGGAGTCAGGTTCGATTCCAGCCTCACTGCAACTGTCTTTGTGGAGTTTGCACGTTTTCTCCGTGTTTCACTTCAGTTTCTACCAGACGCACCAACTTCCTGCAAAAGTCCAAAAATGCCCATGTCAGGTGGTATGACTATGCTAAACTATGCCTGGTGGTCAGTGATGCGTAGATTAGGTGTGTTAGCCATTGTAAATGCAGGGGACAACGTCGGGGGATCGGATGCAGTCTTGTTGGATTGAGCAGTTTGTTTTCACGCGATGTGGATTCCATGAAATGCAGAACTTAGTCGGCATTGACAAGTTGGACTGAAGTGTGCGTTTCCATCATACAACTGTATGTTACATAACATTCTGTATTGTATTCTCTTTCTTTTCTGTAATCCTCTCTAATTCAATTATTTATCACAGCCATAATATTGCAAGTGCTGATGCCCATTATTTATTGCATCAGAATTTTTTCCTATTAAATTTATTTTGCTTTAAAACAATATTGCATTAAAACTAACTGGTGTAAGGTCCTGAACAAAACCTCTTCCTCCCAAGGAGGACACACATCACAGAGTAATGGACAGTGATCACTTTAAAAATCAACTGTGCTTAGATTATGAATAACCGATTCAAACATTGTTAATCCAAAACTTATCAGATACAGGTGTGAAATAGTGTCAACACTTGTTAGTCCAGATCCTTCATTATTAACGTCTAGATAAAGAAATGTAGTAGCTGTGATCCAGGCTTGCCCTAACCTTGCTGGAATATCAATCAGTCCAAAAGATTTTTGAAGTAAACATTATATGTCTAACGGAAAAATGAGTGAATTGACATTGCTATTCTGTTATTTTCATGATATGTGAATGAGTCACATCTATGTCCCCCCAATGGAATATTTACCTTTGCAAACTTAGTGCCAAATATACACATCAGCGATTTATCTAATTTGCATTCAATCGTATTTCCAATCTGCAATGACAATTTCATTAGTGAACACATCAGAAGTTAGAAATATATTATGAAAGAAGCATTCCACATTTACAGTCAAATTATGGTCCTCGTTATGAACGTAGTCAGTATTCACTTGAATTCGGTTCACCACAAACAGTTCAATTCTATATTCATAGATACTCCTACGTACACAAAGCCACTGGGATAAGTTGTTCCTCTCCAGTTAGTAACCCACGCTCAGTATAATTTTACTTTGAGTGATGCTCCCAGTAACACGTGGACACTGGGGTTACTTGTTCCTCTTTGAATAGAGACCCACATTCTGAATAATTCTATTTGGAAGATGCAGAGATATGTACAACATGAGTAGTTCAACGACGTACCAGGAACTCCAACAACAGCAATGATGGTGTAGTAAACTTTTTCGACCATTAGCCTTGGAAGAAACATTTTATGGTTCTTGGCACTAACTCTCCCTTGCTGCGGCTGTTAATCTGTTGGAATTGGAGGTAATACAGTTTCAGAGACTTTATATTGTGTGGTATATCCACTGGGAAATTATGATGACACTTTCAACGTTTTAATCATTTTCAACAACCAAATTATCCCAACAGATATACGGTAATGATGTTTTTCACGAAGTCAATTTGAATACCCCAAGTTCTGAATTAATGGGATCCTCTTGGGTCTCAAATGCGAATTGCAGGTTGTCCTCAAACAACAAGACTTGCTTTATTTCTCTCACAATTAGTCCCAAAAACATAATGTTTTTGCACATCTTTTCACTCAGGACACTTGTTGTTGCTGAGGCTATTCGGTCATTCAATGCCTCTCGTTGTAGAATTCGTTGAGAGGTGTTCTCCTCAACATGGTTATATTGTTGCTTTCCTTTTACTTCACTTTTGCAACTCGTTTGGCAAAATTTATCTGCCAGTGAATTCCTTGAATCAGAACCAGAAGTTCCTAGTAACCATCACAACAGCTTGAACGTACAGGAATTAATAGCCCTTCGAATCGAAGACAAAAATAAGCTCGGTGCAACTTAGGTGAATTGGCCATGCTAAATTGCCCGTAGTGTTAGGTGAATGGGGTAAATGTATTGGAACAGGTTTACGTGTGCTGCCCTCCGGAGGGTCGGTGTGGACTTGTTGGTGTGTAGGACCTTTTTCCACACTGAAAATCGTCTAATCTAATCTAAAAACAGAACCTAATTCTGAAATTTAACTAACAAATCATTGAATGATAACATTATATGGGATAGACTTGACTCATCGATCTGTCGTGTTTGTAACTCGAAAATTATATTATGAACTACACGATTCCCATTTGAAAACTTACTCCATTGTCTTGATTGTCACTGAATTACTTTCTAAAGATTTTAAGATTGCCAACGCAAACAAACGTCCTCTGGGTGTCATCTTCCCTTTCAACCTCGAGACTTTCACCTAAAAAAAGTGCCACATTGCTATTGGAACGTCAGAAAAGGGGAAAAAACTGTTTTAGATTCCCACAGTACATGCCCCCCATAGTCTTATCCTCTTATCTCTACTCGTTAGATAGCAACTCGACCTTATACAGAATCTACGTTCACAACTAAACTGCTAATCTCCCAGCAACATTTTCACGAATGTCTTTGTGCACCCTGTCTAAAGCAATCACATGCTTTTTATCGTAAAGTGACCAGAACTGCACACAAAACTCCAATTGTGACTGAACCAAAGTCCTCCAGAGCACCAAAGGAAATCCCTGTTGGTAAAGATACCTTTTTCACTGAACCATTAACCACTTCTGCCACATTGATGAATCTTTATTTCCTCTGAGCTTCCTCGTATCCCACCACTCATTGAGTACTGTCTTGTCTTGTGCCTCCTGGCAAGAAGCATCATCTCACATTTATCAAAGTTAAATTTCATCTACCACTCACATGCCCAACTGACAAATTTGTCTGTTTCTATCTATACCCTGAGATTATCTTCCTCACTACCATTCACCCTGTGAATATTTGTATCAGCAAACTTACTTCTCATACCTAAATTTCCCCTCCGTTTATCCCACCAACCAGCCTCACCACTAACACACAGCACATATACACATTTGAATTTTATGTATGCTAACATGTTTCTACTTATCACTTTACTTTTACAGTTCCTTCAAACTCAGCAAATACACGAACCCACCTCAAGGAGAAGCAAAGGAGATGGTCTCATAATTACTCACGAACAGGTCAAATAAACATAGCTGACAGTTAGAAGTAAGTTTGGAGTGCACATCGCAGTACGTGGTCATAGAAAAGGCCAATATATAATTAATGATGCCAGAAGTTAAAGATGTTAGTGTTTATTGGATAGTGGATATAGCAAGTGATATTCAAGACATTTGGGGGATGTGGAAAGCAGAGGTGTTTACGATGCTGACTAAAGCAAGACCACCTAAGTCTGAGTTGGACTACACGGTGATATTTGGTGAATGTCAGGATGAGGTGTTAGAAAGACAATGGCAGTAGAAAGACAGAGCTCCTCAAAGTTTGAGAAGCGAAGCAATGGTATTAGAGAAGCAGGAAGTGATCCTGCAAATAGAGAGAACTCCATTCTTGCCAAAATAGTAGAGTGTACCACGCCTTGCACTGCATGTTTACAAGGGATATCAATCTAAAGATTTAGGCCTTATGGCCAGGCATGTAGAAACAGTTAGGGAATGGAATATGCTCACGCCATGGTTTTGTGAATCAAGGGTTGGCAGCCATATTAAAACACTAGCGTGCTGCAGCTTGATAAGGAATCTATAGGAAGCCAAGGTAACAACCCAGCGGAGCATGCCAGTGACAGTGGAGGCAGATGATCAACATGGTAAGGAACAATTGGATACAGTACCAGACAATTTGTGGTCGCAACATGATACAGATGGGGGAGAGTGAAATCAGCTGGACCAGTGGAAATAAGGTTGAAAGCAGGTGACATTTATGATGAATCAAGATATCTCAAGGATTGGTAAACCGTCGGAAATCAGCTCGGAGACTGACTCTATCTTCATTCAGAACGTAGTTAACTTGATACTGCATTCTTTGAAAATCAAGCAGAGATTTGGAGGTGTATATCATCCCCAGTCTTAGGGTATGGTGGAAAGTATTCATGGGACATTGACAGCCAAATTAAACAAGATCTGTGCAAGCACCAACCTTAATTGGATCGATGTGATGCCGCTGGCTTTCCAATCTCACACTTCATGAGATGCTCACACGGCTTGAGATGCTCACAGTTATACTTATACAACCATGCCTTGACTGTACTTGTCCATCGGTACGTCTCAGTGAAACAGATCTTACCTGACAGTCTCTGTAAGCTGGGGGCTGTGCTCAATCTGAGGTCAAGTCAGAGCCTGGTTAGCTGGAGCCGGCTGCGAATAAATGGCAAGAACACGGCAGGGTTAGGGAAAGCTCTGAAGCTGGGGGAAATACATCTGAACCCATTAACCAGGACTCTCCTTTCTCCCAGAGGAAGAGACTTCCAGGGAAACTATTACCAGATTTCCCAGGGTCGTATCTCTTACAGTGAAATGGATGGCACCCGCTGACCCCGAAATATAGGAGAGAGTGAAATCCATCGCAGTGAGCTTTGAAGAGAACGTCTAAGTCAACCACGCAGGCAACATTTTACTGTTTACTGAATCATCTCACTCACCTCTCTGTTTCCCTTTCTCTCCCTCTGCGTCCTTTGCTATTATTCCCAGTTCCTGTCAGTCTGCAAGTCTTTTGTTCTGTTTGTCTCTGTAGGCCCCAAACATTTTTTACGGTTAACAATTCTTCCGTGATTTTCCCTCCCTCCAGCTCCCACTGATTGCTGGTAGCTCTCATTCTCTCGCTCTCTCTTTCTTTGTCCCCGTCTCTATTTATTTCTAACCATCCGGTGTATCATGCGGAATCAAGTAATGCATCAGTCAAAGTAACTTAAAATATAATTACAGCGAGTTATCAAGAAGGCTTGAGGCATTCTCTGATTCATTGCAGGAGGATTTGTGCAAAAATAAGTAACATAGTGCTGCTCTCTGTCAATTACCCAGATTCTCTCTTTAAACTTATCACTGATTCCAGAATTTACTACAAAACTCGGATAGAGATACAAAGTAATTCAACATTGACCTTCCCATGCAATAACTTGAAATGTGAATTGCAGGGTTTCACGTTTTCTTTAATATGATGGGCGTTGTTCCAAGTAACTCATCTCAAACTGTGCCTCTTGACACTGCAAAGAGAATGTTTTACACAAAGTCTGTTCCTTGACACACACCCTGACTTTGTCTCTTTCAGTTTCCGCAGAGTATCTGGGCAACAGGTGACCAATTATGGGAGAAAACCCTTCGCTTTCCTGGTGGCTTTACCTGCTTCCCAGTGCAGAGAGACCAACAGACATGTAGACATGAACTACAGGATATTATTGCATCCTTTCATTACCTATGATATGAACATTTTCCAGAAATTCCTAGTTGGAAATTGCCTCGCAGTCTTCCAGAACAGCGTCAGCCGTTGCCCAGAAAGTAAATTGCTGAACACCGCCCAGATCAACGGGAACCGCATCGCGGCTCAGCTTTTCCAAACTCTGTTGAATAACAGAACACAGCGCAATAACCAGCCAGTGGGCTGTATCATTCTCGACATCATCGACAGCCCATGTCTAGATCACTGTTTCTGTAACGCGGGGAATTGTCAGATCATCCCAGCCTTGCAAAGTTCCCCGTTTAGGGACATATGGACTGAACCAGACATTCACAAGTATTTTGCCTTCAGTGATGCAGATCAGAGGCGACACCAGGAAATCCGGGAAAAGCTGGCTGCAGTGGAGAATATCGAGTTAAACATCAGAAGGTGTGATGGAGAATACCTATTCAAGTGTAGAGAATGTTCTGCACCGCAATACTGCATAGAACAGATTTAAAATTGTCGAGTCCTCGACTGATGCAGGCAGGGCATTCCATGTCCTAACTACTCTCTGAATAAAGAATCTATCTCTGATATCTGGCCTATATGTATCACCCCTCAGTTTAAACTATGCCCCCTTGTGCTCGCAATTACCATCCGAGGAAAAAGGCTCTCACTTTCTGCCCTTTCTATTCCTCTGATCATATTGTGTGCCTCTGTCAGGTCTCCTTTTACCCTTCTTCTCTCTAATGAAAACTGCATTAAGTCCCTTAGCCTTCTTCATGAGACCTTCCCTCCGTACCAGGCAACATCCTGAGAAATATCCTCTGCACCATTTCTAAAGCTTCCACATCCTTCCTATAATTCAGTGAGCAGAATTATGCGCAGTACTCCAAGTGTGGCCACACCAGAGTTTTGTACAGATGCAACATGACCTCATGGCTCCAAAACTCCAAAATAGCCTTTATTAATAAAAGCTAACACACGTATGCCATGTCAACAACCCTTAAACCTGAGTGGAAACTTTCAGGGCTCTAACATGGACACTGAGATCTCTCTGCTCATCCACACTAACAAGAATCTTACCATTAGCTCAGTACTCTGTATTTCTGTTAATCCTTCTAAAGTGGATCACCACTCACTTTTCTGCATTAACCACCATTTATCACCTCTCAGCCCAGCTCTGCAGCTTACCTTTGCCTCACTGTCACCTACAACATCATTTGGCACTATCTGCACCTCCACCTTCATTAATGGCCTCCGCAAATGTACTAACCTAGGCTTTGATACCCTCATCCACATCATTTATAAAACTGATCAACAGCAATGGCATCAAAACAGATCCTTGCAGTACACCACTCGTAACTGAACTCCAGGATGTCACAATTCCCATCAACCACCACCCTCTGTCTTCTTACAGCCAATTAATAATCCAAACCACTAGATCACCATCAATACCATGCCTCCGTATTATCTGTGATAGCCTACTGTGGAGTATCTTGTCAAACGCCTGACGCAAATTGAGATGTTTGACAACAATATTTGAAAGGGTTCAGAAAAGATTTCCAAGGATGCTGCCAGGGTTGAAGGGTTTGAGCTGTGGGGAGAGGCTGAATAGACTGTATTCACTGCGATCTAATCTTGCTGCACAGTCTATGGCTTAGCAGTAGAGGAATCTTGTCGAACACTGTTGTGGAAAAAATATAGAGAACCACCAAGAGACGCAGAGAGTTCTTCAAGAAGTAAGCATTTTATTTGCAAACAAAAAACCGTCACAACGAGAAATCTGATTCTCGAAAGCCCACCGACCTCAGGCTCCGTGGATTTTTATATTTTTTAATCATGTTTCTGTTAGCTTATGAGCATGTCCAACTGCATTAATCAAGTACCTCACTCTAGGTACACAATAAATCAGTGGTGTTAGTTGACATTATCACTTAATTTGTACATTCTACTTAATGTTATTCTAATGTCACCGTTAGATATTTTTTGCTAACTCTGCTACAGTGACTTCAATTGCCGACTAATCTATCATGATAGACATTTGACTATTCCATCTGATCCAATAGTCTCCTGTCTCAAGCTCACTCCGGTAACTATTAATTAGCTATTTTAATGTCATGTCCCAAATATTTACAGCTCCAATCCTGTCAGAATAGCACTTAACAGAGAAACTTGCTTTGATAATTGTGTTAACCCATGTTGCCCTCGTGACCTTTCAGCCTTAATCTTACTCTGCTAATTGGTGTAAGAATATTCCGCTATGGTTATCCCATCCTGCCCCTGCCTTCCACAGAATACAGATGCAAGTGGTCTTCATGCTTTAACCCTTCCCATACTTTCAAGTTCTTTATTTTCCATATTCCCCCCTTTGAGACCTACTGGTCTCACACATGGAAAGAAGACAATGAGCTTAGCCTCTCTTGTGCCCAATACCAGAAATATAGATCCCAACATGGACAAAATAATTTTCGGAGTCTGAAACTTAAAGGTTTCTTCCTCCATTCCTGAGGTCCCTTGGGCCAAAAACCTTCTCTCCAATAGCCAGAACAGGAAAAAACCCAAGATCACTCACAATCTTGGATCCGCGCCAATTTCTTTAGAAGTATCATCGACATCCCCACGTGGACATATTCCTTGCACTGCGGCAGTTGTTAGATCATAACCATCGAATAGTGGGTTTCCAACAGAGGAGTAAACTTTTCCTGGGTCGCTGAAATGACCACAAGTTGCCGTGCAGTGACGCGAACTAAAAAGGACTTCATGGAAGGTAGAGCACAACAAAAGATGAAGGCAACAACAAGCAAAACTGCACCTTCAGTAAGTCCATTCTTGACAAACCATGCTTCCCAACATCCTAATATAATATTCAGCCAATCAAAAGCCTGATTACCAAACCCTGCATTGTTTTTATTTTTATCTCGCTTCTTAGATTGTTTAGTTTTTCCATTGCTTCAGTCAAACATCCCTCAGGGCTAGTGTTGTTAGGTATAAAGGTACAGCAATGTTCCACAACCATCACACAAACCCCGCCTTTTTCTTCCTGTATCCAATCTAAGGCCTGTCTGTTTTGTCATGTCATTTTCGTGGTAGCATCCAATTGTTCTCCGAAGGCCACAACGGCATCATCAGTATAATTGATAAATCTCTGCTTTATGTAATAAATGTAATTAATCCATTCAGCACGCTTGCTAATCCCCATCATTGGGAGAAGAGCTTCCCAGTCTGCGGCAATCTCATTGCGGGCCTTAAACTCGTTAGGAATACCTCTTGGCTGTCCTATACTATCAATCTGAATTGTCAGATCAGGGATATATCGTCGCTTAGGCCGGCGACTGTAACGTAGCGTCAAGCTGCGTGTGGTGGTATGACTACCTTGTGTCAAAGCATTACCCGGGCAAAGCTGCCACCGCAGTCAGTGGGCAGCGTCATGCGCAACCCTACTTTCTTATTTCAGCCAGTAAGTATCTGTCAGTGGGACACGTTGAGAATTGAAAACAGCCCCCGAATATGGTGTCCACCTCCATTTGAATCGTATTCCCACAAAGATCCATGACGTAGCCTACTCGTTTGGAGCAATTTCACTTAAAGCTTTCAAATCTCAACCCTTCCCGTTTCCTGAAAGCAGCCTCGGGAAACGTGTAATTAGTCTTACTGGTGAACCACGGTGTACTATATTCACACCACCGTTGGAGTTGCTGCCAGCCCACGTCATCCTGCCGATAGAATGTAGTGACCTGAAGGAGCAGGCACCAAAATTGGGCAAGGAGATTGCCTGTAAGTTGATGAATCATTCGGATGAAGGGGTCGGCTGGAGTGCTGCAAACACCATTGAGTCCAGATGGTCAAGTTAAAGGGCATATGGACAACATAGTATGAGGGTGTTAACTTAGTACACAAGAAGCAGTCCTGTCGAGCCATTACTACGACCGTGTAGTTTGCCCATTGATACCAGTGATTGTCACGAGCGCGTACCCAGGCTCAGGCAGCAAAATAACCCTGGCATTACCTGTCTCGGTCTGCCAAGTTAATGGTCTCCAAGTCTGATTTTTCAGGCCTGGCATCAGAGAGGTGGTTATCAGGGGCATCACCCCGATGTCTTCGCCATCCTTGCTGCCAGGAGGATTGTTCTCGACATCTCCATAAGGATAATTTCTGGAATGATCAGGATTCCCAAGAAATTCACCTGTACTTTGTTCAGAACCCTGTGGAGGCGTACTAGCCTCATGTGTGCCCTACCCCAGTCCATCTTTTTCAGCCTTAACTCCACTTACTTCAGTGTTAATTTGTGGCAGTGAGAGAGCTTTAGTACATTGATTAAGGTGGTACCATACGTGTCGTCCTTCCACTAGGATGTCGGTAGATGATGCCTTCGTCACAAAGAAAGTTCTCTCTCCTCAACTCATTTCAGCATCTTCGAAATACCAACACGTACACACAATCCCAGGGCTGACTATGTTCTTCCTTGCTGACAGCTGTCAGTTCCCTTTGTACTTCAAGCAGGTGGTTAGTCTAATGTATAATAGGTTGCTGCTGCATATATTTCTCAAGTTCTGAGTTTAACTGCTCTAAGCTAGGCCCTTTGTATGGCCTCTCCACCTGGGCATTGCCATAGGTCTACCTGTGAGCTTCTCAAGCGGTGTGAGCATCTCATGTACTGATAGATTGTACAGCCAGAGGCAGCACATCAATCCACTTAAGGTTGGTGCTTGCAGAGATCTTGTTTAATTTGGCTGTCAATGTCCGATGTTTTCTTTCCACCATACCCTGTGACTGGGGAGGATATACACCTCCAAATCTCTGCTTAATTTTCAAAGAATGCAGCACCTAATTAACTACGTTCTGAATGAAGGCAGACTCATTCTCTGAGCTGATTTCCGACGGGGTACCAACCCTTGAGATATCTTCATTCATCATAAATGTAATACTGTCCAGGCTTCTGCTTTCAACCTTATTTCTACTGGTCTAGCTGATCTCACTCTCCCCCCATCTGTATCATGTTGCGACCACAAATGGCCTGGTACTGTATCCAATTGCTCATTAGCATATTGATCATCTTCCTCCACTGTCACTGGCATGCTCCGCTGGCTTGTTACCTTGGCTTCCTTTGGATTCCCTGTCAAGTTGCAGCACGCTCGTGTTTTAATATAGCTGCCATCCCTGGATTCCCAAAGCCCTGTCGTGAGCATATACCATTCCCTAACTGTTTCCACATGCCTGGCCATAGGGCCTAAATCTGAAGATTAATATCCCTTATTTACCAGTAAGGCTATATGCAGGACAGAACCTGGGACAGTCTACCTGTTAGGCAGGGATGGATTTCTCTCTATTTGCAGGACCATTTACTGCTTCACTAATAACATTGCTTCATTTCTCACATATTTTGGAGCACTGTCTTTCGACCACCTCATCCTGAGATTCATCAAATATCACTCAGCTCAGACTCAGGTGATCTTGCTTTGGTCAACATCGTAAACACCTCTGCTTCCCACATCCCCCAAATCTCTTGCTATATCCACTCTCCAATAAACATTAACCTCTTTAACTTCTGGCTTCATTAATTGTATATTTGCCTTTTCTACGACCGAGTGCTGCTATGTTCACTCCAAACTTACTTCTACCTGTCAGCTACATTTATTTGAACTATTTGTGAGGAATTATGAGATCATCTCCTTTGCTTCTCATTGAGGCTGGTTATTGTGTTTGCTTAGTTTGAAGGAACTGTAAAAGAGCAGAGGGAAATACTTACCCACAGTAAGTAAGGTAATAAGTAGAGACATGTTAGCATACTTTACATTCAAATGCGTATATGTGTTGTGCGTTAGTAGTGAGGCTTGTTGGTGGGATAAACAGAGGGGAAGGTTAGGGATGATAAGTAAATTTGATGATACAAATATTCACAGGGTGATTGGTAGTGAGGAAGATAATCTCAGGTTACAGATAGAAACAGACAAATTTGTCAGTTGGGCATGTGAGTGGTATATGAAATTTAACTTTGATAAACGTGAGATGATGCTTCTTGCTAGGAGGCACAAGACAAGACAGTACTCAATGAGTGGTGGGATACGAGGAAGCTCAGAGGAAATAAAGATCCATCAATGTGGCAGAAGTGGTTCATGGTTCAGTGAAAAATATATCTTTACCAGCAGGGATATACTTTGGTGCTCTGGAGGAGTTTGGTTCAGTCACAATTGGAGTTTTGTGTGCAGTCCTGGTCACTGTATGATAAGAAGGGTGTGATTGCATTAGACAGGGTGCACAAAGACATTCGTGAAAATGTTGCTGGGAGAGCAGCAGTTTAGTTGTGAAGATAGATTCTGGATTAGGTCGAGTTGCGACCTTACGAGTAGAGATAAGAGGATAAGACTATGAGGGGCATGTATTGGGGGAATCTAAAGCAGTTTTTTTCCCCTTCTCTGAAGATCCAATAGCAATGTGGCCCATATTGTAGCTGAAAGGCTAGAGGTTCAAAGGGAAGATGACACCGAGAGGACGGTCGGTTGAGTTGTGAATCTTCAACATCTTTAAAAAGTAATTTAATGACAATCAAGGCAATGGAGTAAGTTTTGAAATGGGACTCGTGTAGTTTATAATATAATTTTCGAGTTCCAAACACGACAGATCAATGAGTCAAGTCTATCCCATAGGATGTTGTCACTCAATGATTTGTAAGTTAACTTTCCGAATTACTTTCTGTTTTTAGATGAGGTTAGACGATTTACAGTGTGGCAACAGGCTCTACGGCCCAACAAGTCCACACTGACCCTCCGAAGAGCAATCCACTTAAAGCTATTCCAATACATTTACCTTTCATCTGACAATACGGGCAATTTAGCATGGCCAATTCACCTAAATTGCACCTAACTAATTTTTATCTTCGTTTTGAAGAAATATTAACTACTGTACGTTCAAGCTGTTGTGATGGTTACTACGAACTTCTGGTTCTGATTCAGATAATTCATTCACAGATAAATTTCGCCAAACGAGTCGCAAAAGTGAAGTAAAAGGAAAGCAACAATATAACCATGTTCAGTAGAACACCTCTCAACGAACTCTACAACGATAGGCATTGAATGACCGAAAAGCCTCAGCAACAACAACTGTCCTCAGTGAAAAGAAGTCAAAAATTATATTTTTAGGACTAATTGTGAGAGAAATAAAGCAAGTCTTGTTGTTTGAAGAAAACCTTCAATTATCATTTGAGACCCAAGAGGACTCAATTAATTCAGAAATTGGGCTATTCAAATTGACTTAGTGAAAAACATCATTAAAGTATACCTGTTGGGATAATTTGGTTGTTGAAATTATTAAAACGTTGAAAGTGCCATCGTAATTCCCCAGTGGATATACCACACAATATAAATTCAAGTCTCTGAAACTGCATTACCTCCAATTCCAACAGATTAACAGCTACAGCAAGGGAGAGTTAGTGCCAAAAGCAATAAAATGCATCTTCCAAGGCAAATGGTCGCAAAAGTTTACTACACCATCATTGCTGTTGTTGGAGTTCCTGGTAAGTCTTGGAACCACTCATGTTGTACATATCTCTGCTTCTTCCAATTAGAATTATTCAGAATGTGGGTTCCATTCAAAGAGGGACAAGTAACCCCAGTGCCCAAGTGTTACTGGGAGCATCATTCAAAGTAAAAAGATACTGAGTGTGGGTTACGAAATGGAGGGGGGCACCTTGTCCCCGTGGCTTTGTGTACGTAGGAGTATCTATGAATATAGAATTGAACTGTTTGTGGTGAACCGAATTCAAGTGAATACTGACTACATTCATAACGATAACCATAATTTGACTGTAAATGTGGAATGCTTCTTTCATTTCTAATTTCTGATGTGTTCACTGATGAAGTTGTCCTTGTAGATTGTAAATACGATTGAATGCAAATTTGATAAATCGTTGATGTGTATATTTGGAACTAAGTTTGCAAAGATATATGTTCCATTGGGGGTACATATATGTGACTCATTCGCATATCGTGAAAATAATAGAATAGCAATGTCAATTCACTCATTTGTCCGATGGACCAATCATGTTTACTTAAAAAATCTTTTGGACTGATTGATATTCCAGCAAGTTTAGGGCAAGCCTGTATCATGGCTACTACATTTCTTTATCTAGAAGTTTATAATGAAGGGTCTGCATGAACAAGTGTTAAAACTGTTTCGCACCTGTATCTGTTAAGATTTTGATTAACAATGTTTGAATCAGTTATTCATAATCTAAGCGTGGTTGATTTTTTAAAAAAATGATCACTGTCCATTACTTTGTGATGTGCGTCCTCCTTGGGAGGGAGAGGTTTTGTTAAGGTCGTTGCTCCAGTTAGTTTTAAGGCAATATTATGAAAAAGCAAAATAAATTTAATAGGAAAATATTCTGATGCAATAAATAATGGGCATCAGCACTTGTAATATTATGGCTGTGATAAATAGTTGATTTAAAGAGGATTACTGAAAAGAAAGAGAATACAATAAAGAATGTTGTATAATAATACAGAAAATCGTGAACAAGATCTTTAACTTCAGGCATATTCGTGAGATTCTGCTGGCCGTCTCCATACTTCATGTTAATGGCAGAGCTCATAGATCTAATTTTCCAAGTAGAGAACATTTGTCTTCTTTTCGTATGATAATGATAAACGTTATGATTGTGCCAGATGTCCAACCTCATCACACAAACCCCATTTTTGTTTCACACCTACTGACCATTCAACATAACCAAGTGTTAAACTCTAAAGTGCGACACTCTCTGGATTGTTTGACTTGTAATTACAAAATATTTATTCCTGAATCAGATGTTTCTATTTTTATAGTTTTTCTATTAACTGAAATAAAATCTCCGCTTCTTAACGTATAAATTATAAACATACACTGACAACAGGAAGCCTTGAAGAAACTGGAGTCAAAGAGATTACAACTCTCTTTATCATTGCACTGCCTACAGGTAAGATGGTTCTGGCACTAAAAGGACAATCATCTCAGCTGTCACACATCGATGCATGAATTCTGCAAGGTCGTGTACTTGGCCCCGAACTCTGCAGTTGCCTCATCAATGCCCTTCCCTCCACTTGTCATGTCCAAAGCAAAGATGTTGCCACACAATTACACCACGTTTAGCACAGTTTGCACCTCCTTGTATAATGAAGACATTTGTGTCCTAAAACTTCATGATAGCATCCAGCTTGGTATGGTCATTGATAAATAGCATTCGCATGCCGCAAACACCAGACAATAATAATCTTAAGCAGTAAGAATCTACCAAACACGCATTGACTGACAATGCCATTACCATCCCTGAATGCACGATGAGCATCATAGAGTTGTATAATTGAAACGCACTCATCAGTCCAACTTGTCCATGCCGACTAAGTTCTGCATTTCAAAGAATCCACATCGTGTGGAAACAGGCAGCTCAGTCCTGCAAGTCAACTTCCGACCCCCCTACGTTATCCCGTGCATTTCCAACGGCTAACGCAACAAAGCTACACATCCCTGAACACCAGGGAAAGTTCAGCACAATCATTCCACCTGCCATGTGCATTTTTGGACTTTTGTAGGAAGTTGGTGCATCCAGCAGAAACTGACGTAAAACACGGGGAAAACGTGTAAACTCCACAAAGACAGTTGCAGTGAGGCTGGAATCTAACCTGTCTCCCTTGTACTGTGAGACAGCAGTGCAAGCCACTGAATCACTGTGCCTTCCCAAACCCTTCATACATTTACTATTCATGTACCTGTCCAAACGCCTTTTGATTATTACATCTGTACCGGTATTTATAAATTCCTGTGGCAGTTCATTACAAAACTAAATCACTTCTGTGTGAAAACAGTTGCCAATCAAGAGTCTCCGAATCGGTGTTCGAATGATTCCGGGTGTTTTTTTTTTGTGAGTGCTTTGTTATGGGAAACTACAGCTAGACAGAGTAAACTGCAAAGCAAAATAAATACCTTCTCCCGACCCACCCCTCCACCGCCCCCAAAAAGACGTATTGAGTACCTGGTCGTGTTCCTGAGATTAATTTTCTGCCCATGTGATTCTGTTTGTCTTTTGAAAGTGCAAGTTATTTCACTTGAGACAAGCTACTGTAATGGTTATCATGACATTGTACTGAACAAAAAGAAACCTGAGTTCTAAAATACAACATTAATCTAGAAAATTCAATTAATCATTTCAAATCTATTTTCTTTCATCTTACAGTTAGTCTGGTGGCAATTGCATTTTTATCTCGGAGCAAGTGTGGCCTGTCAACGTGTTCCACTCGCTATCTCGTAGCCATGGCAGTGTCTGATCTACTGTTCATTATTTTTGACATCATATTTGTTAGGTTTTCTTACTATTATTATCCGCTGTCTTTTCTGGACATCACTCCTGTTTGTAGTGTTCTCAACGTCCTGAGCTACTTTACTGTGGATTGTTCTGTCTGGTTCACTGCTGCTTTTACATTTGATCGATTTGTAGCCATTTGTATTCATCAGATGAAATCTCAGTATTGCACAGCGAAAACAGCAATGAGAGTTCTAGCAACAATCTGCATTTTCTTCTCTTTAAAGAATATTCCCAATTATTTCATATATGAATCCGGAAGGATCATTAATAACATTCCATGGTTTTGTTACATCAAAGACAGTTTTTATGACAATGAACATTGGGTGAGTTTTGCATATATTGAAATATTTTTAACACCATGTCTCCCATTCATTTTTATTGTCTTCCTCAACTTTCTGACTGTCAGACACATCTTTGAGGCCGTTAAGGCACGTAAAGGACTGAGGGGTCAGAGAAAAACAGAGATTGACCCAGAGATAGACAGCAGAAAGAAATCTGTGATTTTACTGTTTGCCATATCCGCCAATTTTATCCTTCTCTGGTTTGTGTATATTTTATATATGTTTGAAGCTGGTTATTACGTGGATAATTTTGATCTCTTTGAACAAGTTGCATACATGCTGCGGGGCCTAAGTTGCTGCACAAATGCACTTATTTATGTGGTGACACAGAAAAACTTTAGAGATCAATTAAAGTATGCCGTCAAATATCCAGTTATAAAAACAATTCAATTGATGAATAAATCCAAGTGACTGAGAGCCAACATGAGATGCAGCAGATAATGGAACGAGGTGTCCACGTGAGGAATGAACGAAAGGAGAAAAAAAAGGAGTAGCAACAGGATTTTGTTGTTTTTTCCAATGAGAAAGAAATGACTCCGTCCAAGGAGCAATACGGAAGAGACGAGAGGAACAAAGTAAACTGCTGACAGCAATGAGCAGCAGAATACCGAAAACAGAACAACATAGCCCAAATCAAAGAGGAATTACACATGCCTCAGAAAAAAAAATCTCCCAAGCAATCACTGCACAGCAAGTGAAGCTGACACATAAATAAACTATCTGGTGAATGTATCATCGTTCTCTGCAGGCCAGAGTGGGAAACCCATTCTCCAAGAACTCTGGGATCCACACAGCTGGAAAAATTATAAAAACATGATCATCTTCCAATTAAAGAGAAATAAATGGCAGACTGTATAAAATATGTTTTTAAATCATAAATGTGTTTCCAGGAATACTTTGTTTCCATTCAGTTCCCCCGGCTTGAACCAGATATCAGTTCCTTCCTTTGTTTATTTTTCTCATGATTTATGAAATCTGAAACAGAGGACCGGAAAAATGCTGCTGTATGATCTAATCCTTTTTTTTCTAGATGTTTAGCTATTAGAGGTCATTTTCACAAATTCCAGTAGCAGCAATTACTGTTTTCTAAGCTGTTGCGTTGTTTTGGGAATTTTTGGGGAAAAGAAAGATTAGAATAAAAATGACACTTTAAGAAAAGACAGAGAGAAAAAGGCAAGAACCTCGTGCTCGAAGTATTAAAGCAGAAAGAAACCGACGCACTTGTTTGACACAACTGTTTCAGGGAAGTATCTTTGGACATCGAAGTGTGTCTATGAAAAATTAACCAACAGTCAAATTCCAAGATGAACTTGAAGGAAACTGCGAGAAAGAGCTCGCCGTACAGGAAGAGCTAAGTGCATAGTTTTTAATATGTTTGAAGTGGAATCTTACTGCCCTTTTTTTGGAAGTCTGCAATAGTGAATAGAGTGGATTCTTTGTGATGATATCTTTATTGAGTTCTGCTTCTTGATTAAGTTGAAAAATACAAATATTGATACCGAAGTTGCCTGGAGCAGTGCTTTATTACAGCATGATTTGGAGATGCTGGTTTAGGACTGGGGTGCACAATGTTACAAATCACACAACACCGGGTTATGGGCCAACAGCTTTAATTGGAAGCACACTAGCTTTCGGACCGACGTTCCTTCATCAGGTGATAGTGGAGGGCTCGACCGTAACACAGAATATATAGCAAAAATTTGCAGCGTGATGTAACTGAAATTATACATTGAAAAATTGATTGTCTGTTAAGCCTTTCATCTGTTAGAATAGAGTGATAGTTTCACTTCTTCCATGTGTGAATAACAAAACAATTTCTTTTTGAAGTTGCAATGTCCGGTTAGCTGTTAACAATGGTGATATCTAGACAATATGTTGAAGGTGTAAGCCCGCTGTGTTCTCTGTCTATGACCTGACGTTTAGATTGATTCTAATCTAAAAAGTGAGATAACAGGGATTTGCATAAATTCATGCAGTTTTTGAGCTCAGAGTTATACATGACTGAATGCAGTTTTTCAGCGAAGAGCAATGTAACTCTGCAAGTACAAATTCACCCCACAAAATATATGTGTGCATGTGGATTTTTTTCTGTGTGTGTGTGTGTGTGTGTGTGTGTGTATCTGGAGTGGTGGTTGTGAGTGTGAGAAATTGTGTGTGTGTGTAGTTAGTGCAGAATGTCTTTCATCTGTGAGGGGTGCATGTGTGAATGTGGGAGTGTGTGCGTCTATACGGGTGTGTGTGGGTGTCTCTGTGTGCGTCTGTGTGTACTTGTGTCCGTGTGTATGTGTGTAGGAATATCTGTGTGAGTGTGTAGTGCAATGGTGATCACCTGTAATGTGACATGAATCCAAGATCCCGGTTGAGGCCCTCCCTATGGGTGCGGAACTTAGCTATCAGCCTCTGCTCGACCACTTTCCTCTGCTGCCTGTCCCGAAGTCCACCTTGGAGGCTGGTCACCCGAAGGTCGGAGGCTGAATGCCCTGGACCACTGAAGTGTTCCCCAACTGGGAGGGAACACTCCGGTATATTGATTATTGTGTGGTGCCCATTCATCCGTTGTCGTAGCCATTGCTCGGTTTCCCCAATGTACCATGCCTCTGGGCATCCTTGCCTGCAAAGTATAAGATAGACAACGTTCGCAAACATAAACTAAAATTGCCATAGTTTTAAGGGTTTAGACGGAAAGGAATTTGTCAAGTGTGTGTAAGAAAACGTTCTAATAAATCATGTAGACGTCCCGACCAGAGACATTTCTTCACTTAACTTCCTCTTGGGAAACTATGCAGAGAAGGTCACTGAGGTGTCAGTGGGGGATCACGTTGGGCCAGAGGCCATAAGTCTATTATTTTAAAACAGTGATGGGAAAATAAAGACCAATTCTAAAACTTAATGTTCTAAAGGAGAGGAACGACAATTTTGAAGGTATTAGGAAAGAATTTTCTGAAGCTGACTGGGGGCGAATATTCGCCAGTAGAGCAACAGTTGGAAAATGAGAAGCCTTCAAAAGTAATGAGAATCCAGAGACAGCATGTTCCTGTTCGGGTGAAGGAACTTGCTAGCCTGAAAAAGGAATACTGGATCACTAGAGAAATTGAGGTTGTGGTTAAGGAAAAGAAGGAAGCATATGTCAGGTATCGACAGCAGAGATCGAATGAATCATTAGCAGAGTATAAAGGTAGTCGGAATATACTTGAGAGGGGATTCAGGAGTGTGAAAAGGGGACATGAGATAACTTTGGCAAATAGGGTTAATGAGAATCCAAGTGCATGTTATAAATAAAAGAAGGACAAAAGGCTAACTAGAGAGAGAGTAGGATCCCTTAAATGTCAGCAATGCAGCCGATGAACGGAGCAGCAGGAGGTGGGGACATTCTAAACGAGTATTTTACATTAGTGTTTACTATTAAGAAGAAAATGGAAGGTGGGGAAATCGATAGTGATATGTTGAAAAATGTCCATATTAGAAGGGAGTAGGTACTGGATGTCTTAAAATGCATATAGGTGGATAAATCCCAGGACTTTATCAGGTATACGCTCGATCTCTGTGGGAAGCTGGAGAAATGATTGCTGTGCACTTTGCTGAGGTCTTTGCTTCATCAATCGTCAGAAGTGACGTGCCACATGACTGGCTGTTCACCGAAGTGGTGTCACGATTTGAGAAATGTAGGAAGGAACTGCAGACCAAAACAAAGCTAATATCAGTGATGGGTTAGTTTTTGGAAGGAATCCTGAGGGAGAAGATATGTAAGTATTTGGAATGACGAAGATTGATTAAGGATAGTCAACACTGCTTAATGGTTGAGAAGTCATGTCTCACTAACTTGATTGAATTTTTTGAAGAAGTAATGGAAGATGAATGATGAGGGCAGAATGATGAACGTGATCTTTGAGGTCTTTCGTAATGCATTTGCAAGTTTTCATATGGTAGAGTGGTTGGCATGGTTAGGTCACATGGAATATATGGATACCTGGCTATTTCGATCTCGAACTGGCTCCAAGGTAAAAGAAAGGCGGTGGTGTTATTTGTTTGTTTTCCAGGCTGGACGCCTCTGATCAACATTTTGCCATAAGAAATCGGCGGTGGGTCCACTGCTTTTTGTTATTTTTTAAAATGATTTGCAAGTGAGCACAGGAGTTATTGTTCGGAAGTTTACAGCTGCCACCAAAACTGGAGATGCAGTGGACAGCGAAGAAGGTTATCTCAGAGTACAATGGGAACTTGATCAGTTGGATCAGTTGGCGGAGGAGTGCCAGGTAAAGTTTAATTTGGATAAATGTAATGTGCTGCATTTTGGAAAGGCAAATCAATACAGGATATATGCAGGTAATGGTTTGTTCATGGGGCTGTGTTGCTGAACAACGAGACCTTGTAGTGTAGGATCACAGTTCCTTGAAAGTGTATTTTCCAGTAGATAGGACAGAGAAGAAGGCGTTTCGTTTGCTTACCTTTGCTTTTCAGTGCATTGAGAATAAGAGTTGTAAGGTCCTGTTGCGGCTGTACAGGGTATTGGTTCGGCCATTTTATGAATATTACATGGAATTCTGGTCTCCCTCCTTTAAGAAGGATGTAATGAAACTTGAGAGCGTTCAGAAAAGATTCAAATAATGTCAACATTTGAGGGTTTGAGGGATGGTGAGACAGTGAACTGCATGGTGCTATTTTCCCTGTAACAATTGTCTCAGAGGAGGGTATTTGTTTTTTATTTATAAAATCATGAGTGCCTTGGAGAGGGTAATTAAGATTGTATTTTACATGGGCTGGGGAATCCAGTAATACAGGCAATGGCTTTAGGGTGAGGGGGAGGAATTCATAGGGAACTAAGGGGATTTTTTTGTTACGCAGTACATAATGTGTATATGGAATGAGCTGCCAGAGAAAGTGGCGAAGGCTGGTACATTTCGAACATTTATTGAACGTCTGAATGGGTATAGAACCAGGGACTAAATATACTTGGGATATTTGGTCAGCATGGATGAATTGGAAAAGAGTGTCTGTTTCCCTGTTCGACAACACTACGAGACACCAAGAAGAGCATGGCTGAACTGTTATCTAACCCCCCATTCCTTCCTTTGTCCCTTATCTACAACATCTTCGTCTTCAATTCCATTTCAAACAGTGACACATTTGCCTATGTGTTAGGGAATACGCATGGTCGTCCTCATTGCGTGTGGCAAGTCCTGATACCGAGCACAGCATCTGATTTCAGGCCAGTATGCAGTACAGAAGCCACTCAGTGCCGGGGGGAGGTGTGTCTTGAACACATAAAATCATTGAGATCATCGATGAAATTCCAGTCTCTAACACCGTATTAATTAAACATGTGAATATTACATTGTGAGTTGGAAAAGAGAAAGCTGAATTTTATTTTTGGTCACATTCTGTTCCTCGATCAACATTATTTTTGGAGTGTTTCTGTAACGTGAGGCAGAACACTCCCACCTTCTCAGGGGCTGATAAGAATGTGGGAATTAATGCTGAACCCAGCCAATGATGCCCACGTCCCATTAGCGAATGAAAAAACATTCCCTTTGTGTTCCTCATCACTCACTGCCTCTGCAGACAAAGCAAAACATCCTCACTTCCCTCGTCCCACGGCTCGATGACATTGGCAAACATTCCAATATTTGGTGTCACTTTCCCATGAGGTCACACTGATTTGTGTACAACAAAATGGAAAATAATATTTAATACTTAATAAATTGTGTAGTAAAGGGGTATTAGCTCCAACAATGCTCGGGTGTCTTACTCGATTTCTCACTCACACAGGCACACACAGACAGTCACACACACGATCACAGACACACACACATTATATCTCTGTTAAACAAACCCTGAATGTCAGATTAACGTCGAACATTCACACGCCTGGGTCAGGCTCAAGGCACACCTCCCCCCGGCACTGAGTTCCTTCTGTACTGCATTCTGATCTGAAATCAGATGCTGTGCTCGGTAGCAGGACATGCCACAAGTGATGAGGACGACGACCATGTATATCTTCAGAACAGCAATCTAATAGGGAATCAGAACAGAGCAGTGAGAAGCAAATAAAGAACTTGATGTTGAATTTGTAGAGTAGTTCAGGTCTTACTGTGTGTGTGTCCCTGTCTGTGCGGCCTGCCATTGTGTTTGTCTGCGTCTGTACATCTGAATATAAGATAATGAGAGTAGAGAGTGAATTTAACTCAGCACCTCTTGTCAGATTATACATGCCTTTTAAAACATATATTGGGATTTCAGCTGTATAAAACTCTATGCTTTACCTGTCTGGGGAATTTCTTGATGGCTACAACAAAAGGCTCTGCAATCTCCTCCCTAACTTCCCAGCGAGTCTTATGAGGGGAAGACAGCAAGACTTCAGACAGCAACAGTTGGTCAAGGATAGTACTACAATGACAGAAATAACGTTTGAGAACTCGTCTATTGAGGTAGTATGGACTGAGGTTAGAAGCAGGAAATGAGAAGGTACCCGATTGGCTGTTTTCTACAGGCTTCCAAATAATTCCAGAAACGTAGAGGAAAAGAGAGTAAAGATAATTCTGGATAGGAGCCAAAGTAACAGGGTAGTTGTTATAGGGGAGTTCAACTTTCGAAATATAGATTGAAAATTACCTAGATGGAGTACAGGTGGGTCAGTTTTTGTCCAGTGTGCTCAGGGTGGTCTCCTGATACAGTATGTAGAAAAGCAAACAAGGGCAGAGGCTGCATTGGATTTGGTACTAGGTAACGAATCACGCCAGGTGCCAGATTTACCGGTAAGTCAGTACTTTGAGGATAATGATCACAATGTGGTTACGTTTACTTGAGCGATGGAAAGAGGTACATATATAAAGCCGGGCAAGAGTTATTGTTGGGGGAAAGACAATTATGATGTGATTAGGTTAGATTTAGGATGCAGAGGATGGAGAAGGAAGCTGCAAGGGATTGGCACAGTTGAAATGTGGAGCTCATTCAAGGAACAGCTATTGTGTGACCTTGATAAATGTGCACCTGTCAGGTAGGGCAGTGGTCGAGCCAGGGAGCCGTGGTTTACTTAAGATGTTGAATCTCTTCACAAGAGGAAGAAGTAACTTTATCATAGGATCAGAAGTGAAGTCTCAATAACCGCATTTGTGAATTACAAGTTAGCCCGGAAAGGTCTCAATGACAGAGCTACGAAGAGCCAGAAGGGGGCTAAACAAGTCGTTGGCAGATATGATCAAGGAAAATCCAAAATCTTTCTACACGTTTATCAGGAATAAAGGTATGACGAGAGAAACATGAGGGACAATCATGTATAGTTGGAGGAAGTTGTGAGTGGAGTCACAGGAACGCTCAAAATGAATAATTTTCGTCAGCATTTCCACTGGGAAAAGACAATGTTGTCGAGGAGAATACTCAGATACAAGATATTAGACTAGGCGAGAATGACGTTCACAAGGAGGAGGTGTAAGCAATTATGGAAAGTGTGAAGATAGAACACAATGCTGATTAACTTTAATCCTATCTCAGTGCTCTGCCTATATTAGGAGCGTATTATCAACACAGTGTAGAAAGCGTCAGAAGGAAGAATGATCCTGGACTTGAGGGGATAAATTCTGAGGAGAGATTGTACAAATGCTTCCGCTCAAATTGAAAAGAGTGAGGGGAGATCTAATCAAAGCCTTCAAGGTATCACCTGGATGAGACATGTTCCACAAAGATGAAGAATGCCTACTGGTTGCAGATTGTAGAACGAGATGGAACACAGCCTGAGACTGAATGTTCAGAGACCTCCAGAGAGATTTAAGAAGTGCTTTGAGTCCCAAGGCGTGAGAGAGATTTGGAATCCTCTGCCATAAACAGCGAAGATGCAGGGTCTGCTGTTCAGTTTAAATCTCGGACAGATATGTTTTTAGTCAGTGAAGGTCTTGAGGGGTGTGGGCCAAAGGAAGGAACATAGAGTGAGGGGACACATCAGCCATGACCACGTCGAATGACAGATCAGGCTTAAGGGTGGAATGGCTTATCATAGTTCTTATGTTCCAAAGTTAATATCCCCCTACACTTTCCCCATCAAACACTTTCTGGTTAGGGACAGGATAGAGTTGGTTATACTGGAAGGCTATCTTTAATGTATCCCCAACAACCCCCACGGTATGGCCAGCACAGGGTTAGATGCAGAGGAAACACCACTCCACACTGTAGCCATCAACAAATCCCCAGACAGGTAAAGCATGGAGTTTTATACAGCTGAAATCCCATGTTTTTAAAGGCATGTGTAATCTGACAAGAGGTGCTGAGTAAAATTCACTCTCTACTCTCTTGATTTTATATTCAGATGCACAGACACAGACAAACACAATGGCTGGCCGCACAAACAGGGACACACACATAGCAAGATCTGAACTACTCTACAAATTCAACACCAAGTTCTTCATTTGCTTGTCACTGCTCTGTTCTGATTCCCTGTTAGATTGCTGTTCTGAAGATGCACATGGTCATCGTCCTCATCCCTTGTGACATGTCCTGCTACCAAGCACAGCGTCTTATTTCAGGTCAGGATGCAGGACAGACGCCACTCAGTGCCGGGGGGAGGTGTGTCTTGAGCCTGACCCAGGTGTGTGGATGTCCAGCTTTAACCTGACATTCAGTGATTGTTTAACAGAGATATAGTGTGTGTGTGTGTGTCTCTCTCTCTCTGTGTATGTGTGCGTGCGTGTCTGTGTGCGCCTGTGTGAGTGAGAAATCGAGTAAGATTCCTGAGCCCTGCGTTGTTGGAACGAGTACCCCTTTACGACACAATTCATTAAGTATTAAATATTATTTTCCATTTTGTTGTATACAAATCAGAGTGACCTCTTGGGATAGTGACACCAAATATTAGAATGTTTTGTCAATGTCATCGAGCCGTAGGACTATGGAAGTGAGGATGTTTTGCTTTGTCTGCAGAGGCAGGGAGCGATGAGGAACACAAAGGGAATTTTTTTTTTCATTCGTTAATTGGATGTGAGCATCATTGGCTCGGTTCCGCATTTATTCCCACATTCTTATCAGGCCTTGAGAAGGTGGGAGTGTTCTGCCTCACGGAACAGAAACACGCCAAAAATAATGTTGATTGAGGAACAGAATGCGACAAAAACTAAAATTCAGCTTTCTCTATTCCAACTCAGAATGTAATATTCACATGTTTAATTATTACGGTGTTAGAGACTGGAATTTCATCGATGATATCAACGATTTTATGTATTCAAGACATAACTCCCCCCGACACTGAGTGGCTTCTGTACTGCACACTGACCTGAAATCAGATGCTGTGCTCGGTAGCAGGACATGCCACAAGGGATGAGGACGACCATGCGTATTCCATAACACAACGGGAAGTGTGTTACTGTGTGAAATCGAATTAAGGGCGAAGATGTTGTAGGTAAGGGACAAACGAAGGAATGAGACGTTAGATCACAGTTCAGCCATGCTCTTATTGGTGTATCGTAGTGTTGTCCAACATGGAAGCAGACACTCTTTTCCAAATCATCCATGCTGACCAGATATCCCAAGTACATTTAGCTCCATTTGGCCCATTTCCCTCGAAACCCTTCCTGGTGATATACCCATCCAGACGTTCAATAAATGTTCCTCTGGCAGCTCATTCCATGTACACATCATTTGCTGCGTAAAAAACAATACCCCTTAGGTCGCTATGAATTCCTCCCCCTCACCCTAAAGCCATTGCCTCTATTTCTGGATTCCCCCAGCCCATGGAAAATACAATCTTAATTACCCTCTCCAAGGCCCTCATAATGTTATAATTAAAAAGCAAATGTTCCCTCCTCTGTGAAAATAGTTACAGGGAAAACAGCTCCAGGCAGTTCAGTGTCTCACAATACCTCAAACCCACAAATGACAACATTATTGTGAATCTTTTCTGAGCGCTTTCAAGTTTCATTACATCCTTCTTAAAGGAGGGAGACCAGAATTCCATGTAATGTTCATAAATTGGCCGAACCAATACCCTGTACAGCCGCAACGGGACCTCACAACTCTTATTCTCAATGCACTGAAAAGTAAAGGCAAACAAACGAAACGCCTTCTTCTCTATCCCATCTACCTGAAAATACACTTTCAAGGAACTATGAACCTCCACTACAAGGTCTCGTCGTTCAGCAACACACACCCATGAACATACCATTACCTGCATATATCCTGTACTGATTTGACTTTCCAAAATGCAGCATGTCACATTTATTCAAATTAAACTCTACTTGCCACGCCTCCGCCCACTGGTCCAAATGATCAAGTTCCCATTGTACTCTGAGATAACGTTCTTCGATGTCCACTGCATCTCCAGTTTTGGTGACAGCTGTAAGCTTCCTAACAATAACTCCTTTGCTCACTTCCAAATCATTCAAAAAAGTAACGAGAAGCAGTGGTCACACCACCGCTTCCTTATGGCAATACATTGTTCAGAGGCCTCCAGTCTGGAAAACAAACAACCAACACCACCGCCTCTCTTTTACCTTGGAGTCAGTTCGGGATCGAAATAGACAGTTATCCCTATATTCCATGTGATCTGACCATGCTAGCCACTCTACCATATGAAATCTTGCAAATGCATTACGAAAGACCCCAAAGATAACGTCCACCGTTCTGCCCTCACCATTCATCTTCCGTTAATTCCTCAAAACAATTCAGTCAAGTTAGTGAGACATGACGTCTCAAGCATTAAGCAGTGTTGACTATCCTGAATCAATCTTTGTTATTCCAAATGCATATCTTCTCTCTCAGGATTCATTTAAAAATCTAGCCCATCGCTGATATTTGCTTTTTTTTTGTCTTGCATTTCATTTCTACCTTTCTCAAATAGTGACACCACTTTAGCGAACAGCCAATCATGAGGCACGTCACCTCTGACTGTTGATGAAGCAAAGATCTCAGCAAAGTGCACAGAAATCATTTCTCCAGCTTCCCACAGAGATCGAGAGTCTACCTGATAAAGTCCTGAGATTTATCCGCCTATATGCATTTTAAGACATCTAGCACCTGCTCCCTTCTGATGTGGACATTTTTCAAGACATCACCATCGATTTCCCCACCTTCCATTTTCTTCTTAATACTAAACACTAATGTAAAATACTCGTTTAGAATATCCCCACATCCTGCAAGCAGCATACTTGTTTGAGATGGGGATAGCCACCAGAAACCCCTGCACTATCTGCCTCTTCTTCCTAACTTTAATAGACGTAACCCATCTACATGACTGTATCTGTGGATTTTCCCCCTTCCTATAAGTGCTATGCTCCTGTAAATTCTTCACTGTCTCTAACTGCCATTCCAGCTGATCAAAATAATCTTATTGAATTCATAACCAAACACTCTTACAGCCAACATACTCAACAGTAGCATGAAAACTCTCCCTAACCCCTCAAATCGTAGGGGAAGGGCACATTACTCTCCTAAAGGCAATCTTTGCGCTTGAACAATCTATAGGTACAGGAAATAGCACAGTCTTACTGCTCTAATGAAGCACTGCTCCAGGCAACTTCAGTATCAATATCTTGCATTTTCAAATTTAATCAAGACGCTGAACTCAATAAACGTATCACCACAAAGAATCCACTGTATTCACTGTTGCTTCCAAAAAAAGGGCAGTAAGGTTCCACTTACAATATTTTAAAAACTATGCCAATTAGATTTTCCTGTACTGCGAGCTCTCTCTCGCAGGTTCCTTCGAGTTCATCTTGGAATTATACTGTTGGTTAATTTTCCATAGAGACACTACGATGTCCAAAGATACTTTCCCGAAACAGCTGTGTCAAGCAGTTGTTTCGGTTTATTTCTCCTTTCATCTCTTGAGCACTTTATCTCTCTGTCTTTTTTCAAAAGAGTCATTTTTTTTCGAATTTTTTTCCCCAAAATGTCCAAAACAATGCAACAGCATAGAAAACAGTAATTGCTGCTCCTGGAATTTGAGGAAATGACCTCTAATATCTAAATAGTTTCCCACTCTGGCCGACAGTGAACGATGATACATTCACCAGATAGTTTATTTTTGTGTCTGCTTCACTTGCTGTGCAGTGATTGCTTGGGAGATTTTTTTTTCTGAGTTATGAATCATTCCTCTTTCGGTTTGTGCTTTGTTGTTTAGCTTTCCATATTCTGCTGCTCATTGCTATCAGTAGTTTACTTTGACTTTGTTCCTCTCGCCTCTTCCGTGTTGCTCCTTGGATGGAGTCATTTCTTTCTCATTGGAAAAAACAACAAAATCCTGTTGCTACTCCTTTTTTGTCCTTTCGTTCATTCTTCACGTGGACACCACGTTCCATTATCTGCTACATCTCATGTTGGCTCTCAGTCACTTGCATTTATTCATCAATTGAATTGTTTTTATAACTGGATATTTCACGGCATACTTTAACTGATCTCTAAAGTTTTTCTGTGTCACCACATAAATAACTGCATTTGTGCAGCAACTTAGATTCCGCAGCATTAGTGCAACTTGTTCAAAGAGATAAACATCATCCACGTAATAACCAACATAGAACATATATAAAATATACAAACCAGAGAAGGATAAAATTGGCGGATATGGCAAAGAGTAAAATCACAGATTTCTTTCTGCTGTCTATCTCTGGGTCATTCTCTGTTTTTGTCTGACCCCTCAGACCTTTACGTGCCTTAACGACCTCAAAGATGTGTCTGACGGTCAGAATGTTGAGGAAGATAATAAAAATGAATGGGAGAAATGGTGTTAAAAATATTTCAATATATGTAAAACTCACCCAATGTACATTGTAATAATAACTGTGTTTTCTGTAACAGTACCATGGAATGTTATTAATGATCCTTCCGGATTCAAATATGAAATAATTGGGAATATTCTTTAAAGAGAAGGAAATGCAGATTGTTGCTCGAACTCTCATTGCTGTTTTCGCTGTGCAATACTGAGATTTCATCTGATGAATACAAATGGCTACAAATCGATCAAATGTAAAAGCAACAGTGAACCAGACAGAACAATCAACAGTAAAGCAGCTCAGGGCGTGGAGAACACTACAAACAGGAGTGATGTCCAGAAAAGACAGTGGATAATAAAAGTAAACAAACTTAACAAATATGATATCAAAAATAATGAACAGTAGATCAGACAGTGCCATGGTTACGAGATAGCGAGTGGAACATGTTGAAAGGCCACACTTGCTCCGAGATAAGAATGCAATTGACACCAGACTCACTGTAAGATGAAAGAAAATAGATTTGAAATGATTAATTGAATTTTCTAGATTAATGTTGAATTTTAGAACTCAGGTTTCTTTTTGTTCAGTACAATGCCATGAGAAGCACTGCAGCAGCTTCTCTCAAGTGAAATAACTTGCACTTTCAAAAGACAAACAGAATTAAATGGACAGAAAATTAATCTCAGAAACACGACCAGGTACTCAATACAACTTTTTAGGGATGGTGGAGGGTTCGGTCGGGAGAAGGTATTTATTTTGCTTTACAGTTTACTCTGCCTAGCTGTAGTTTCCCATAACAAAACACTCACAAACAAACATCACCCGGAATCAGTAAAACACCGATGCGGAGACTCTTGGTGGGCAACTGTTTCACACAGAATGTGATTTAGTTTGCAATGACCTGCCGCTTGAGTTTATAAATACCGGTACAGATGTAATAATCCAAAGTCATTTGGACAGGTACATGAATAGGAAAAGTATAGAGGGCTTGGGATGGCACAGTGATTCAGTGGTTTGCACTGCTGTCTCACAGTACAAGAGAGTCAGTTTCGATGCCAGCCTCACTGCAACTGTCTTTGTGGAGTTTACACGTTTTCCCCGTGTTTTACTTCACTTTCTATCAGACGCACCAACTTCCTGCAAATTCCAAAAATGCGCATTTAAGGTGGTATGGCTATGCTAAACTTTCCACGGTGTTCAGGGATGTGTAGGTTAGGTGCGTTAGCCATTGGAAATGCAGGGGATAACGTAGGGGGATCGGATGCACACTTGATGGACTGAGCTGCCTGTTTCCACACGATGTGGATTTGATGAAATGCAGAGCGTAGTCGGCATGCACAAGTTGCACAGAAGTGTGCGTTTCCATCATGCAACTCTATGATGCTCATCGTGCATTCAGGGATGGTAATGGCATTGTAGGTCAATGGGTGTTTGGTAGTTTCTTACGGCTTAAGATTATTATTGTCTGGTGTTCGCAGCGTGCGAATGTTATTTATCAATTACAATACCAAGCTGGATGCTATCATGAAGTTTTGGGACACAAATGTCTTCATTATACAAGGAGGTGCAAACTGTGCTGAACGTGGTGTAATTGTGTGGAAACATCCTTGCTTTGGACATGACAAGTGGTAGAAAGACCATTGGCGAGGCAACTACAGAGTTTGTGTCCAAGTACACGACATTGCAGATTTCGTGTGACAGCTGAGATGATTGTCCTTCTAGTACCAGAACCATCTTACCTGTAGGCAGTACAATAATACAGACTTGTAATCTCATTGACTCCAGTTTCTTAAAGGCTTCCTGTTGTCAGTAAATGTTTATAATTTATACGTTAAGAAGCAGAGATTTTATTTCAGTTAATAAAAAAAAACTATAAATATAGGAACGTCTGATTCAGGAATAAATATTTTGTAATTGCAAGTCAAACAATCCGGAGTTGATCGCGCTTTAGAGTTTAACATATGGTTATGTTGAATGGTCAGAAAGTGTGGAACAAAAATTGTGGTTGTGTTATGTGATTGGACATCTGGCAGAGTCAGAACGTTTATCATTAACACACGAAAAGTAGACCAATGCTATCTACTTGGAAAATTAGATTTACGAGCTCTGCCAGTAACATGAATTATGTAGACGGCCAGCAGAATCTCACGAATATGCCTGAAGTCAAAAATCGTTTTCACAATTTTCTGTATTATAATACAACATTCTTTATTGTATTCTCTTTCTTTTCTGTAATCCTCTCTAATTGAATTATTTATCACAGCCATAATATTGCAAGTGCTGATGCCCAGGATTTATTGCATCAGAATGTTTTCCTATTAAATGTATTTTGATTTTTAATAATATTGCCTTAAAACTAACTGGTGCAACATCCTTCACAAAACCTCTTCCTCCCAAGGAGGACACACAACACAAAGTAATGGACAGTGATCACTTTAAAAATCAACTACGATTAGGTTATGAATATCCGGTTCAAGCATTGTTAATCAAAATCTTATCAGAGACAGGTACGAAATTGTGTCAACAGTTGTTAGTCCAGATCCCTCATTATTAACGTCTAGATAAAGAAATGTAGTAGCCATGATACAGGCTTGTCCTAACCTTGCTGGAATATCAATCAGTTCAAAAGAGTTTTTAAGTAAACATGATATGTCCATCGGACAAATGAGTGAATTGACATTGCTATTCTGTTATTTTCAAGATATGTGAATGAGTCACATATATGTACCCCCAATGGAACATTTAACTTTGTAAACTTAGTACCAAATATACACATCAGCGATGTATCTAATTTGCATTCAATCGTATTTACAATCTACAATGCGGAGAAAGTGAGGTCTGCAGATGTTGGAGATCAGAGCGGAATATGTGTTGCTGGAACAGCGCAGCAGGTCAGGCAGCGTCCAAGGAGCAGGAGATTCGACGTTTCGGGCATAAGCCCTTCTTCAGAAACGTCGAATCTCCTGTTCCTTGGATGCTGCCTGACATGCTGCGCTTTTCCAGCAACACATTTACATCTTACAATCTACAATATCAATTTCATCAGTGAACACATCAGAAATTAGAAATGTATTATGAAAGAAGCATTCCACGTTCACAGTCAACTTATGGTCCTCGTTATGAACGTAGTCAGGTATTCACTTGAATTCGGTTCACCACAAACAATTCAATTCGATATTCATAGATACTCCGATGCACTAAAGCCACTGGGGCAAGGTGTCCCCCTCCAGTTAGCAACCCACACTCAGTATCATTTTACTTTGAATGGTGATCCCGGTAACACTGGGGCACTGGGGTTACTTGTTCCTCTTTGAATAGGAACCCACATTCCGAATAATTCTAATTGGAAAATGCAGACATATGTACAACATAAGTAGTTCCAAGACTTACCAGGAACTCCAACAACAGCAATGATGGTGTAGTAAACTTTGTTGACCATTTGCCTTGGAAGCTGCATTTTATTGTTTTTGGCTCTACCTCTACCTCGCTGCGGCTGTTAATCTGTTGGAATTAGAGGTAATACAGTTTTAGAGACTTGACTTTATATTGCGTGGTATATCCACTGGGAAATTACGATGACACTTTCAACGTTTCAATCATTTTCAACAAGCAAATTATTCTAACAGGTACACTTTAATTATGTTTTTCACGAAGTCAATTTGAATAGCCCAATTTCTGAATTAATTGATTCCCCTTGGGTCTCAAATTCGAATTGCAGGTTGTCTTCAAACAACAAGACTTGCTTTATTTCTCTCACAATTCGTCCTAAAAAATATTTTTTTGCAGTTCTTTTCACTGAGGACACTTGTTGGTGCTGAGGTTATTCGGTCATTCAATGCCTCTCGTTGTACAGTTCGTTGAGAGGTGTTCTACTCAACATGGTTATATTGTTGCTTTCCTTTAAATTGACTTTTGCAACTCGTTTGGCAAAACCTATCTGTGAATGAATTCTCTGAATCAGAACCAGAAGATCGTAGTAACCATCGCAACAGCTTCAACGTACACTAGTTAAAATTTCTTGAAGACCAAGACAAAAATTAGTTCGGTGCAACTTAGATGAATTGGCCATGCTAAATTGCCCGTATTGTTAGGTGAAGGGGTAAATGTATTGGAATGGGTTCAGATGGGTTGCTCTTCGGAGGGTCGTTTTGGACTTGTTGGGCCGTGGGGCCTGTTTCCACACTGTAAATCGTCTAATCTAATTTAAAAACAAAGACTAATTCAGAAAGTTTACTTACAAATCATTGAATTATAACATCATATGGGATAGACTTGACTCAACCATCCATCGCGTTTGTAACTCGGAAGTTATATTATAAACTACACGAGTCCCATTTCAAAACTTACTCCATTGTCTTGATTGTCATTCAAGTACTCTTTAAAGATTTTGAAGATTCACAACTCAACCGACCGTCCTCTGGGTGTCATCTTCCCTTTGAACCTCGAGCCTTTCAGCTAAAAAAAGGGCCACATTCCTATTGGATCTTCAGAGAAGGGGAAAAACTTCTTTACATTCCCCCAATCCATGCCCCCTATAGTCTTATTCTCTTATCTCTACTCGTAAGATCGTAACTCGACCTTATCCAGAATCTGTCTTCACAACGAAGCTGCTACATTCCCAGCAATATTTTCATGAATATCTTTGTGCACCCTGTCTAATGCAATCACATCCTTCTTATCGTACAGTGACCAGAACTGCACACAAAACTCCAATTGTGACTGAACTAAAGTCCTCCAGAGCACCGACAGGAAATCTCTGCTGGTAAAGATATCTTTTTCACTGAACCATTAACCACTTCTGCCACACTGAGGGATCTTTATTTCCTCTGACCTTCCTAGTATCCCATCACTCATTGAGTACTGTCTTGTCTTATGTCTACTGACAAGTAGCATCATCTCACGTTTATCAAAGTTAAATTTCATCTACCACTGACATGCCCAAATGCAAAATTTTTCTGTTTCTATCTGTAACCTGAAATTATCTTCCTCTCTACCATTCACCCTGTGAATATTTGTATCATCAAACTTAGTTATCATCCCTAAACTTCCCCTCTGTTTATCCCACCAACCAGCCTCACCACAAACACACAGCACACATACACATTTGAATTTTAAGTATGCTAACATGTTTCTACTTATTACCTTCCTTACTGTGGGTAAGTATTTCCCTCTGATCTTTTAGCGATCCTTCAAACTCAGCAAATACAATAACCCACCTCAATGAGAAGCAAAGGAGATGGTCTCATAATTCTTCACAAACAGTTCAAATAAACATAGCTGACAGTAAGAAGTAAGTTTGGAGTGCACATAGCAGGACTCGGTCCTAGAAAAGGCCAATATACAATTAATGATGCCAGAAGTTAAAGATGTTAATGTTGTTGGATAGGGGATATAGCAAGTGATATTCAAAAATTCAGGGGCTGTGGGAACGATGCTGACTGAAGCAAGACCACCTAAGCCTGAGTTGGACAACACGGTGATATTGGTGAATGTCAGGGTGAGATGTTAGAAATACAGTGGCAGTAGAAAGACAGAGCTCCTCAAAATTTGAGATGCGAAGCAATGGTATTAGGGAAGCAGGAAGTGATCCTACAAAGAGAGAGAACTCCATCCCTGCCAAACTAGTAGAGTGCACCACGCCTTGCACTGCATGTTAACAAGGGATATCAATCTAAAGATTTAGGCCTTTTGGCCAGGCATGTAGAAACAATTAGGGAATGGTATATGCTCACGACTGCGGTTTAGGAATCAATGGGTGGCAGCCATTTTAAAACACTAGCGTGCTGCAGCTTGATAAGGAATCTTTTGGAAGCCAAGGTAACAATCCAGCGGAACATGCCAGTGACAGTGGAGGAAGATGATCAACATGGGAATGAACAATTGGATACAGTACCAGACAATTTGTGGTCGCAACATGATACAGATGGGGGGGAGAGTGAAATCAGCTGGACAAGTGGAAATAAGGTTGAAAGCAGGAGTTGGGACAGCAGTCACATTTACGATGAATCAAGATATCTCAAGGGTTGGTATACCATCGGAAATCAGCTCAGAGACTGAGTCCATCTTCATCCAGAACGTAGTTAACTTGATGCTGGATTCTTTGAAAATCAAGCAGAGATTTGGAGGTGTATATCATCCCCAGTCTTAGGGTATGGTGGAAAGTATTCATGGGACATTGACAGCCAAATTAAACAAGATCTGTGCAAGCACCAACCTTAATTGGATTGATGTGATGCCGTTGGCTTTACAATCTAACACTACATGAGATGCTCACACCGCTTGAGATGCTGACAGTTGCACTTATACAACCATGCCTTGACTGTGCTTGTCCATCGGTACGTCTCAGTGAAACAGATCTTACCTGACCATCTCTGTAAGCTGTGTGCTGTGCTCAATCTGAGGTCAAATCAGAGCCTGGTTGCCTGGAGCAGGCTGGTAATAAATGGCGAGGACACGGCAGGTACAGGGAGTGCTCTGTAGCTGTGGGAAATAAGTCTGAACCTATTAACCAGGACTTACATTACTCCCAGAGGAAGGGACTTCCAGGGAAACTATTACCAGATTTCCCGGGGTCGTATCTCTAACACTGAAATGGATAGCAGCCGCTGACCCCGAAATAAAAGAGAGAGTGAAATACATCGAAGTGAGCTTTGAAGAGAAAGTCCAAATCCCCCACACAGGCAACGTTTTACTGTTTACTGAATCATCTCACTCACCTCTCAATTTCACTTTGTCTCCCTCTATCTTCTTTGCGATTATTCCCATTTCCTGTCAGTCTGCAAGTCTTTTGTTCTGTTTGTCTCTGTATGCCCCAAACATTTTTTACTGTTAACAATTCTTCCGTGATTTTCTCTCCCACCAGCTCCACTGATTGCTGGTAACTCTCATTCTCTCGCTCTCTCTCTCTTTCTCTCTCCCCGTCTCTATTTATTTTTAACCATCCCGTGTATCATGCGGCATCAATTAGTGCATCAGTGAAAATAACTTACAATGAAGTTACAGAGAGTTGTCAAGAAGGCTTGTGGCATTCTCTGATTCATTGCAGGAGGATTTGTACAAAAATAAGTAACATTGTTCTGCTCTCTGTCACATTACCCTGATTCTCTCTTTAAACCTCTCACTGATCCCAGAATTTACTACAACATTCGGATAGAGATACATAGTAAATCAACATTGACCTTCCCATGCAAGAATTTGAAATGTGAATTGAAGGTTTTCACTTTTTTTAAATATGATGGGCATTGTTCCAAGTAACTCATCTCAAACTGTTCCTACTGGCACTGCAAAGAGAATGTTTTAACCAAACTCTGTTCCTTGACTCACACCCTGACTTTACCTCTTTCAGTTTCGGCAGAGCAGCTGGGCACCAGGTGACCGATTATGGGAGAGGACACTTCCCCTTCCTGGTGGCTTTACCTGCTTCCCAGTGCTGAAAGACCAACAGTGATGTAGACTTGAACGCCAGCAGATCAATGCATCCATTAATTACCTACAATGTGAACATTTTCCTGAACTTCCGAAATGGAAATTACCTCAGCATCTTCCCGAACAGCGGCATTCGTTGCCCAGAAAGTAAATTGCTGAACCTCGCCCAGATCAACGGGATCCGCACCGCGGCTCAGCTTTTCCAAACTCTGCTGAATAACAGAATCCAGCACAATAACCAGCCAGTGGGCTGTATAATTCTCTACACCACCTACAGCCCAAGTCTCGATCACTGTTTAAGTAACACGGGGAATTGTGAGATCTTCTTTTAACTTCTTCTCTCTAAGCAAAAATGCAATAAGTACCTCAGCCTTCTTCATAGGACTTTCCCTCCGTACCAGGCAACATCCTGAAAAATATCCTCTGCACCATTTCCAAAGCTTCCACATCCTTACTATAATGCAGTGAGCAGAACTGTGCACAGTACTCCAAGTGTGGCCACCACAGAGTTTTGTACAGCTGCAACATGACCTCATGGCTCCAAAACTCTATCCCACGTTTAATAAAACCTAACATACGTATGTCATGTTAACAACCCTTCACCTGGGTGGAAACTTTCAGGGCTCTAACATGGACACTGAGATCTCTCTGCTCATCCACACGACCAGAATTTTACATTAGCTGAGTACTCTGCTCTATGTTATGCCTTCTAAGTGGATCACCACTCACTTTGCCGCATTAACCTCCATTTGTCACCTCTCTGCCCAGCACTGCAGCTTTCTATTTCTCAATGTAACCCACAACATCATTTGTCTCGATCTGCACCTCCATCAACATTAATGGCCTTCGCAAATGTACTAACCTAGGCTTCTATATCATCCACATCATTTATAAAACTGACCAACAGCAGTGGCATCAAAACATATCCTTGCAGTATACCAGAAGTAACTGAACTCCAGGATGTAACAATTCCCATCAACCACCACCTCTGTATTCTTAGAGCCAATTAATGATCCAAACCTCGAGATCACCCTCAATCCATGCCTCCGTATTTTCTGTGATAGCCAACTGTGGAGAATCTTATCAAACGCCTTTCTGAAAATGAGATGATTGACAACAATATTTGAAAGGGTTCAGAAAAAGATTTCCAAGGATAATGCAGTGTTGGAGGGTTTGAGCTACGGGGATAGGCTGAATAGAATATATTCACTGTGATCTAACCTTGCTACACAGTCTATGGCTTAGCAATAGAGGGAACCTTGTCGAACACTGTTGTGGAGAAAATATAGAGAACCATCAGGAGACGCAGAGAGTTCTTCAAGACGTAGGCTTTTATTTGCGAAATAAAAACGGTGGCACCGAGAAAGCTGATTCTCGAAAGCACCCCGACCTCAGGCTCAGTGGACTGTTATACCATTGTAATCATGTTTTTGTTAGCTTATCATCATTGTCCAACTGCATGAATCAAGTACCTCACTCTAGGTACAAAATAAACCATTATCACCTAATGTTATTCTCATGTCACCGTTAGATATTTATTGTTAACTCTGCTACAGTGATCTTCAATTGTAGACTGAACTATCATTATAATGATTTTACTATTCCATCTGTTACAATAGTCTCCTGTCTCACCTCATTCTAGAAACAATTCATTAGCTATTTTAATGTCATGTCCAAATATTTATAGACCAATCCTGTCATAATAACACGAAACAGAGAAACTTGATTTGTTACTTTTGTAATCTCATCTTGCCACAGTGACCTTTCATTCGTAACCTTACTCTGCTAATTGCTGTAAGAATGTTCCACTATGGTTATCCATCCGGCCCCTGCCTTCACCAGAATACATATCTCAGTGGTCTTCATGCTTTAACCCTTCCCATACTTTCATGTTCTTTATTTTCCATGTTGCCCCCTTTGAGACCTATTGGTCCCACCCATGAAAGAAGACAATAAGCTTAGCCTCGCTTGTGCCCAATACCAGAAATATAGATCCCAACATCGACAAAATAATTTTTGGAGTCGGAAACTTAAAGGATTATTCCTCCATTCCTGAGGTCCCTTGGCCAAAGTCCAGCCTCCAATAACCGGAACAGGAAAGAAGACCCAAGATCCCTCACAATCTTGGACCCGCACCACGTTCTTCAGAAGTATCATCGACATCCCACGTGGACATATTCCTTGCACTGTGGCAGTTGTTAGATCATAACCATCGAATAGTGGGGTTCCAACAGAGGAGTAAGCTTTTCCTGGGGTATCTGAAATGACCACAAGTTGCCGTGCAGTGACACGAACTAATAAGGACTTAACAAAAGGTAGAGCACAACAAAAGATGAAGGCAACAACAAGCAAATCTGCACCTACAGTAAGACCAATTTTGACAAACCATGCTCCCCAAGACCCTAATATAGTATTCAGCCAATCAAAAGCCTGATGACCAAACCCCGCAATGTTTGTATTTTTATCTCCCTTCTTAGATTGTTTAGTGTTTCCATTGCTTCAGTCAAAGATCCCCCAGGGCTAGTGTTGTTAGGTATAAAGGTACAGCAATGGTCCACAACCATCACACAAACCCCGCTTTTTGCTTCCTGTGTCCAATCTAAGGCCTGTGTGTTTTGTCATGTCATTTTAGTGGTAGCATCCAATTGTTCTCCGAAGGCCACAAACGGCATCATCAGTATAATTGATAAATCTCTGCTTTTTGTAACAAATGTAATTAATCCATTCAGCATTCTTGCTAATTTCCATCATTAGGATAAGAGCTTCCCAGTCCCTGGCAAGCTCATTGCGGGCCTTAAACTCGTTAGTAATACCTCTTGGCTGTCCTATACTATCAATCTGAATTGTCAGATCAGGGAGGAGACACCGTCGCTTAGTTCGGCGACTGTAATGTAGCGTCAAGCTGCGCGTGGTGGTATAACTACCTTGAGTCGGAGCATTACACGGGCAAGGCTGCCACTCCAGTCTGTGGGCAGCGTCATGCACAACCCTACTTTCTTACCTCAGCCAGTAAGTATCTGCCAGTGGGACACGTTGAGAATTTAAAACAGCTCCAAATGTGCTGCCCTCCTCCATTTGATTGTATTCCCACAAAGACCCATAAAGTAGCCTGCTCGTGTGGAGCCGTTTCACTTAAAGCTTTCAAAACACAACCCTTCCCGTTTCCTGAATGCAGCCTCGGGAAATGTGTAATTAGTCTTACTGGTGAACCACGGGGTACTTATGAACACCACCGTTGGAGTTGCTGCCAGCCCACGTCATCCTACTGACAGAATGTAGTGACCTGAAGTAGCAGGCTCAAAAAGGGGGCAAAGGGATTGCCTGTAAGTTGATGAATCATTCGGGTAAATGGGTCGGCTAGTGTGCTGCAAACACGTTCAGTACAGATGCTCAGGTTAAAAGGCATATGGACAACATTAGTATGAGGGGGTTAACTTAGTACACAAGAAGTCATCCTTTCTAGCCATGACTGGGACGGTGTAGTTTGCCCATTGATACCAGTCATTGTCACGGGTGCGTACCCATGCTGGGGCAGCAAAGTAACCCTGGCATTAACTGTCCAGGTCTGCCAAGTTAATAGTCTTCAAGTCTGATTATTCAGGCCTGGCATTAGAGAGGTGGTTATCAGGTACATTCCACCCCCCACCCCGCCCCCCACCCCAACCACCATGTCTCTGCATCCTTGCTGCCAGGAGGACTGTTCTCGACATCACCATACGTCCCATTTCTGGAATGATCAGGATTCCCAAGAACTTCACCTGTACCTTGTTCAGAATTCTATGGAGGAGTACCAGCCTCCTGTGTGCCCTACCCGTGTCCATTTTTTCAGACTTAACTCCACTTACCTCAGTGTTAAAGTTAATTTGTGCCGGTGAGAGAGCTTTAGTACAATGATTAAGTTGGTACCATATGTGTCGTCCTTCCACATGGATGTCGGTAGATGATGATGTCTTAATCACTAAGAAGTTTTCTCTCCTTGACTCATTTCAGCATCTTCGAAATACCCGCACGTACACACAATCCCGGGCTGACTAGGTACTTCCTCATTGACAGCTGTCAGTTCCATTTGTATTTCCAGCAAGTGGATAGTCTCATGTATCATAGGTTGCTGCTGCATATATTGCTTAAGTTCTGAGTTTAACTGCTCCAAGCTAGGCCCTTTATGTGGCGGCCTCTCCATGAGCACTGGCATAGGTCTACCTGTGAGCAATCTCAAGCAGAGTGATAGATTGTAAAGCCAGAGGCAGCACATCAATCCATTTAAGGTGGGTGCTTGTGCAGATCTTGTTTAATTTAGCTGTCAATGTCCCATGAATTCTTTCCATCATACCCTGTGACTGGGGATGGTATACTCATCCAAACCCTGTTTTGACTTTCAAGAATGCAGCATCAAATTAACTAGGTTCTGAATGAAGGCAGACGCTTCTCTGAGCTGATTTCCGATGGTATACCAACCTTCAGACATCTTCATTCAACATAAATGTTACTACAGTCCCAGCTCCTACTTTCAACCTTATTTCCACTGGTCCAGCTGATTTTCACTCTCCCCCCATCTGTATCATGTTGCGGCCACAAATTGCCTGGGAATGTATCCAGTTGCGCATTCCCATATTTGATCATCTTCCTCCACTGTCACTGGCATGCTCCGCTGGGTGTTCCCTTGGCTTCCTTTGGATTCCTTGTCAAGTTGCACACGCTAGTGTTTTAATATAGCTGGCATCCCTGGATTCCCAAACCACTGTCGTGAACATATACTATTCCCTAATTGTTTCTACATGCTTGGCCATAGGGCCTAAATCTTTAGATTGATATCCCTTATTTACCAGTAAGACTACATGCAGTGCAGAGGCTGGCACACTCTACCAGTTCAGCAAGAATGGACTTCTCTCTATTTGCAGGATCACATCCTGCTCCACTAATAACATTCCTTCACTTCTCACATTTGTGGAGCACTGTCTTTCCACTGCCACTGTCTTTCGCACATCTCATCCTGAGTTTTGATCAAATATTGTATAGTCCTGCTCAGACTTAGGTGGTCTTGCGTTTTGTCAACATCGTAAACAACTCTGCTTCCCACATCCTCAAATGTCTTGAATATCACTTGCTATATCCCCTATCCAATAACATTAACATCTTTAACTTCTGGATCATTAATTGTATATGACATTTTCTACGACCAAGTCCTGCTATGTGCACTCCAAACTTACTTCTAACCGTCAGCGATGTTTATTGAATTATTTGTGAGTCATTATGAGACCATCTCCTTTGCTTCTCATGAGGTGGTTAGTGTATTTGTGAGTTTGAAGGAACTGTGATGGAGCAGAGGGAAATACTGACCACAGTAAGTGAAGTTACTAAGTAGAATCATGTTAGCATATTTTACATTCAAATGCATATATGTGCTGTGGGTTAGTGGTGAGGCTCGTTGGTGGGATAAACAA